>NC_041396.2:95425349-95540349 GCF_900747795.2 Erpetoichthys calabaricus | reverse complement strand
ACCCTGCCCAGGATTGGTTCCTGCCTTGTGCCCTGTGTTGGCTGGGATTGGCTCCAGCAGACCCCCGTGACCCTGTGTTCGGATTCAGCGGGTTGGAAAATGGATGGATGGATGGATATTATATATATATGTTATGAGTGTTGCTGTCTTTTATATATATAATATGCACACACACACACATAAACATATATATACATATATATATACATATCTACATATACACATATGTACATATACATACGTATATACACATCCACATAAACATATATATACATATACAAATTTACATATCTACATATATATATATAGACAGAGATATATACATACATACATTCACATAAATTGCGCGTCCCGTTTTGAATCAATACTGGACGGGATTTATCCCGTATTTTTTTTATCATTTTTTTTTTAAAGCAGCGTCTCATGCAAATCATCCCACACGCATTTTATGAAGATGCCTCCTTTCCTACTTTTGATTGGGTAATACTTGATGTCATCGTTAGTTTGATTGGTGTTTTTAACTGTCCAGTGAGGAGGGCGGGTCTTTTAAGTACAGTCTGCAAAGTGTTGGCACTGAGATGTGGCGTCAGCGCCATAGTTGAAGCCCCTAACGTTGTGGTCAGCAAGTCGGCTAACATCCGCCATGTGCCGTCTTTCAGTTGCGAGAAGCAGATCATAGAATGGTTGAAACTGTTGCCCCTAACGTTGCGCCACGGCGTGTGGTTCGTTTATACCTCGTGTCTTCTCATTAAACTTTTATCTCGCGAATATGTTATTGCAATCCGCAGCGGGAGCGTTTCTATAAACTTAATTTAAACTTACGTTTTACACCGTGCTTTGTTTCCCTTATGAACATGCTTGTATGCTTAACTCGCTCCGTTCTCAATTGTTTAATTAATTTTTTGCTCTTCGCTGTTTGCGGCTGTTCCTCCATTTCCCCCTACTTCGTTCTTTTATCTCGCGAATATGTTATTGCAATCCTTAACGGGAGCGTTTCAATAAACTGATTGAAAATAGTTTTGCATTTACCTTTTTAGTAAAAGGCGAGCTTTTAAGCCTGAGAAATCACCCCGTAAATGCACACGTTTAATTGCACATGTGTTAATATGTATGCTTACACAGTATTAAAAGACAGTCAAAAATTAACGTCATTTACCTTCGTTCCCGCGTGTGACTCGTGCTGTAAATCTCTTCCTTGTTTTTAGTTCACGTGATTACGTAGGAGGCGTGATGACGCGATACGTGACTCCGCCTCCTCCATTACAGTGTATGGACAAAAAATATGTTCCAGTTATGACCATTACGCTTTGAATTTCGAAATGAAACCTGCCTAACTTTTGTAAGTAAGCTGTAAGGAATGAGCCTGCCAAATTTCAGCCTTCCACCTACACGGGAAGTTGGAGAATTAGTGATGAGTCAGTCAGTCAGTCAGTGAGTGAGTGAGTCAGTCAGTGAGGGCTTTGCCTTTTATTATTATAGATATGTTTGTGTGTGTGTGTGTTATATGTAGATATGTATATATGTATATATATGTTTATGTGTGTGTGTGTGTGTGTGTGTGTGTATAGCAACACTCATAACAATGACAACACAATTACATTGACAATCATGTTACGTTATTTTTAAAATGTTTCCTTTTCTTTTTCATAACCTCTTCAACACACTACTTCTCCGCTGCGAAGCGCGGGTATTTTGCTAGTATATATATATATATATATATATATATATATATATATATATATATATATATATAAATATACAGTTATCCCTCCTCGATTGCGGGGGTTGCGTTCCAGAACCCCCCCGCGAAAGGTGAAAATCCGCGAAGTAGAAACCATATGTTTATATGGTTATTTTTATATTGTCATGCTTGGGTCACAGATTTGCACAGAAACACAGGAGGTTGTAGAGAGACAGGAACTTTATTCAAACACTGCAAACAAAAATTTGTTTCTTTTTCAAAAGTTTAAACGTGCTCCATGACAAGACAGAGATGACAGTTCCGTCTCACAATTAAAAGAATGCAAACATATCTTCATCTTCAAAGGACAGCGCATCAGGAGCAGAGAATGTCAGAGAGAGAGAGAGAAGCAGACAATCAGAAATCAATAGGTACTTTTTGGGCTTTTAAATACGCGAAGCACCGTTGCTTGACAAAGCTGCTGCAAGGAAGGGAGCAATGTGAAGGTAGTCTTTCAGCATTTTTTAGACGAGCATCCGTATCCATAGGGGTGCGAACAGCCCCCCTGCTCACACCCCCTCCGTCAGGAGCAGAGAATGTCAGAGCAAGAGAGAGAGAGAGAAAAGCAAACAATCAAAAATCAATAGGGCTGTTTGAGCTTTTAAGTATGCGAAGCACCGTGCGGGGAAGCATATCGCACAACAAAGTAACCACAAGTAAGCCGAGCAAGGAAGGGAGCAATGTGAAGGTAGTCTTTGAGCGTTTTTTAGACGAGCGACCGTATCCTCTAGGGCTGCGAACAGCCCCCGTGCTCACAATACATTTCAGGAGTTTTATTTAATACGTAATATGTGCTCTGATTGGGTAGCTTCTCAGCCGTCTGCTAATAGCGTCCATTGTATGAAATCAGCTGGGCAAACCAACTGAGGAAGCATGTACCAGAAATTAAAAGACTCATTGTCCACTGAAACCCACGAAACAGCGAAAAATCCATGATATATATTTAAATATGCTTACATATAAAATCCGCAATAGAGTGAAACCGCGAAAGTCGAAGCGCGATATAGCGATGGATTACTGTGTATATATATATATATATATATATATATATATATATATATATATACACAGTGGAACCTTGGGTCAAAACCGTAATTCGTTCCAAAACTCTGGTCGCAACCTGATTTGGTCATGACCCAAAGTAATTTCCCTCATAGGATTGTATGTAAATACAATTAATCCATTTCGGACCGTACAAGCTGTATGTAAATATATATTCTTTTAAAGATTTTTAAGCACAAAAATAGTTAATTATACCATAGAATGCACAGTGTAATAGTAAACTAAATGTTTACTTACTTCTTCTGTAATGTTTACTTCTTCTGTTTGGGCTGTCTCTCTCGCTCGCTCTCTCTCACTCGCTCGCTTACTCGTGCTCTCTCTCTCTCTCTCTCTGCATAGGGAATACACAGGGAGAGACTGAACACGTGCGGAAATCATCGGCACGTACAAACCGGAAGGGAAACTGGCTTGTTCATCACCCGAGTGTGTGGTCGTGAACAGATGCAAAAGTTTGGTGAACTTTTTGGTCATAACCCGATTTGTACGTGGTCCGAGACGTTTGTGACCCGAGGTTCCACTGTATATATATAACAGATGAGCAGCATCATTCAATTTCTTTTTTTTTTCTTTTTAGGTTTACTGTAACTCAACATGAGTGGAACAGGGGACAATGCCCATGACATCATGACCTCAGAGTCCCGCAGGAGGAAAGGTTCGCCTTGTAACACCTCAGGACAAATGTAAGTCTTATGAATTGCACAAGCATGCCTTATATAAGTACACATCTTTCTGTAGTTTATATATAGCAACTAGGACTGCAACAATTAATATCTCAGTTTTGGTTAACAGTACACATCTCGATTGATAATAAGAAAAGGTAAATAAACATTGTATCAAGGAAAAAGCATGTGTTTATACCTTGTTTTTAAAATGAACATTATGAAATTATGACAAAAATAAATGACTTTACATTTATCATTTTTTTTTAAATTACATACAGTAATTTTCTGGTTAACATTTTAATTACATAATAATTACTTACCTTGCAAAAGTAGTCTAAAGTTAGCAATTAAAAAGTATAAAAATATTAGGGTAAGGGTAAGTTGTGCATTAACTTGCCTTAAAACATTTGTGCAGATTCTACTTCACCTGTCACATTCAGAAGTGATGTTACCACGGACAGGCAAAGGAAAAGTCATAGTTTATTTCACATGTAGGTTTTAAGCAAAACTATTTATAAGCAGGAGAGTAATACTGATTTTGTTTGGGGGTATGGTATTATAGTGCTTACAGAGTTCTAATCTTTAGGTTATTGGTTGGCCATCCCATTGATGTTCATAGTGCAAACCGATCTTGGAGTCGTGGCAGTCGTGCACCAATTCCACACAAGGGGAGGGGGTGCAATACAACGACAAATCCAAAAAACCTTAAACTCTGTGAATTAATAATAATAATGAAAGATATTAACAAGGCATTTTCTGATCTCTCCCAGAGATAGAAAACACGAGACCCTGTGAAATTAATCTTTTGTTGTTATTATTACCATGTACAAGGCATTTCTATCTTTGTGATGGAAGAGAAAAGCGCAAAGCATCTGCACAGATAAATCTGAAATTAAAAAAGATGTGGCAGATATATCCACTCTAGCTGTATAAATGTTTTGCAGTTTTTTCTTTTTTTTAAACTCTTTTACTAAATTACAAGGTTCTTTGCTTCAAAGCTCGATTACAATTGTGTACACTTCTTATACTTTAAAGGCTTCAGTTCTTATGAAAATTGCCTATTTAGTGTTACAGAGTTTAGTGGTTTCTGCTCTGTGTAATTCTATTTTTTAGGCTTTATTTTGTGTAAGCAGAGTTGACGACCCACTTGTATTTTCCTCTCTTGATTTTTTTTACTTTTTAATACACACCTTTTTAAACAACCCAATTTGTCTTTCACTTTGATATTACTGTGTGTTTCTTGGCAGTTACGTAAAGTAGGCTGCTTTGCATACTATCTATTTTGATATTTCTCTGACAAAACCATAAATATTTCCAATTCTTTAACCAGTGGGTATTTGATGTTTGTTGTTTGAGAAGCAGTGATTATTGTAACTCTGTTGTCACTACAGTACACTGTCTTGTATATCATGGTTCCACTACAAAAAATGTTTCAAATGAGTTTGAAAAAAATTATTAAAGAATGGAAAACCACTCTGTTAAATATACAGTAGAACTGGATGTGATAAAATGTCTGAATAAATCACATTGCAACATAGATGTGATGTTTGTGTTAACTTGTCTTACAATACGCATCATATATAATTGAAAAGAAAAAAAATCTACAAAACAGCTGACACTGTTGTTGTCTCCTCCACCATGAGCACTTTGGCACTTCAACATAGAGACACTTAAAAAAGTTTTATTGAAACAGTTCGAACAGTGGAGAAGCAAGCACTTGACCCTCAAATTCCTTCTTATATGAAAGGAGGTGTTTTTACTGTCTTGAGTAAATAAAAGCACATGCAGTAGAAAGGGGTGATGAGGCAGCCAAGAATTTAACTTTTAAAGGTAGTGATGGTTGGTTCGATTACTTTAAAAAAAATGGAACTGCTGTGTCACGTTGTAGTAATAGGAGAGGCACTGTCTTCAGATGTAGCATCTGTCACAACAAATAATAAAAATCATACCAGATTGAGACTATACCAATCAGCAAATATTCAATATGGATGAAATTTGCCTAATTTGGAAACATTTTATGTCTCTTAAATACATGTTTAGGTTCCAAAGGCAAGTCAGAGGAAATGAAACTGTTAAAGACAGTTTATATTACTGATGGGTGACAATGCTGAGGGTGACAAAAACTCAAACTGCTGCTGGTGTACCATTTGGAGAATTTAAGTGCACTGAATGCAACTTCCCGAGATTTGGTGTTTAACCAAATGTGCTTAGACGACTTAACAAAATTTGAATACTTTAAAAAATATTACAGTCCTTTTTAATAAAAAAAACTAGTTGCATTACCTGTCAAAGACAGTTGTGTCACCAAAGCCAAACTCGGATGGCAGATATTTTAGATTGGGGTTTTGAGTAATATGGGGATAGTTAAAGAGCTGAAGAAAGGAAACACAATAAAAGTGGCAATTGTACATGTTGCAGCTACTTTAGATAAAATAACAATCAGCACTGCGAATGCTTGAGAATATATTTTGTAATTATATTGTATAGCTTTCAGTGAAAGAAGGGATTGATGAGTTGGGTGCAGAAAATGTTCAACAGTTGTTGAAATAACATTATGAGGTGATAACAGATGAAGCAGTAATTAAGCATAAAGAGCGCACAGCCACCCGGCAGAGAAAGCTCATTTTGCCTGCTTGGACACATGACTTCATTTTTTAGGTCATTACCCAAAGCACATGACCTGACCTGATGGTAAGAATGTAGATCGACTAGTAAATTGAGAGCATTGATTTCTGTCTCAGCTCCTTCTTTACCACTATAGATTAGTATAGTAACCGCATAACTGCACTTGCCATCTGTATCCTTCGATCTCACCATCCCTTTTCTCCTTACTCATGCACAAGACCCCAAGGTAATTAAATTCCTCCACTTGAGACAGTAACTGACCTCCCACTCGGAAAGGACTGTCCACCTCATTCCTACTGAGGACCTTGCTATCCCTGCCACTTCGTACTTGGTCTCAAACCACCCAAATGTGTGGTTGAGTTCATAGCCCAATGAAGCCAACAGGACCATGTAGTCTGCAAAAAGTACTAACACAATTCTAAGGCCACAAAACTGGAAACCCTTCTTTCCCTGGCTCCACCTTAATATCCTGTCCATGAAAATCACAAACAGTATAGGAGAAAAAGCTTGGCCTTTCCAGAATCGCACACTCACTGGGAATGTTGCTAATGTTTTTCGAAGTATACAGAAACAGCTTTTACTGTGATTATACTGGGACCAAATAGCCCTTATCAAGGGCCCTGGAACCCTATACTCTTCTAGTACCTTTCACAGAATCCCTCGAGGAACACAGTGCCTTCTCTAAGTCCACAAAACAATTGAGCATACTTCCAAGACCCTATAGGATCCTCATTGAGGGTAAACACCTGGTCTGCTGTTCCACAGCCTGGATATAATCCATATTGCTGCTCCTGGATTTGAAGTTCAAGACTGAAATGGAGGGTCCTTTCCTGGCTCATTACCCTGGATCACCACTCTCGTCTGCCGCTCCAGGAGCATGGCTTCAGATGACAATGCAACATTGAAAAGGCATGTCAGCCATAACAACCCAACAATGTCCAGAGCCTTAATGATTTCTCATCCACCCTTGGTGTCTTGCCATTGTGGAGTTGCTTAACTACCTCACTGACCTCCCTTAGGGAAATGGGCATTTGATCCCCCATCAGATTCTGGCTCCATTGGGTTGAGGAGCTTTACAGAGTTTTCTTTCCACTGCCAGACTACATCATCAGTCAAGGTCAACAAATATGAAAATCACAATTATGAAATGTTGCATATCCCAGAGTAGAAAGTACATCTTTGGTTCATCACATTTTTCAGCTGTATGTTTAACATATAATCCACATTTGGAAAGCCAAGCATATCATAGTATTGGAAATTACTGGAAACATAAGGAAAAAAGCATCCATCATAGGTAGAACACAAGATGAAATGGGCAGAGGATGCAATGGATATTTAATGATTACAAGAATTTAATGTACTAAATAGAAAAGGAAGAAATGCTCAGGTGCACAAGAAAACCCCTCAAATTGTATCTAGTAAGTACATCAAAGAAGTTAAAAGAAAAATGCAGAAAAATTAACTTAAGAAAAAATACAATGGAAATGCTGTTTAATTTTTTTCAAACTTCACTATCAGAAAATGCTGCTAAAATCAGAAAAGGAAACTAAATTAAAAAAAACTGGATGCACGTAAATGCCTGGTACTCTCCAGTCAGAAAATGGTGAAAATGGAAGTGCAGGATTATTTAATAGGTACGAAAATGTGACTAACACCAGCACCATCTTGGTATGAAACAATTAATGTGTAAATATTCTTGTATGAAAATCATTACTTTTCTTCTTTTACTTGCAATGACTTCACAACAATTAGAATTTGGCAATACATTTCTGTCTTCATCTGCACCCATATCCGGTACTTTCAAATCTTCCCACTAAGTATCTATCTATCTATCTATCTATCTATCTAATTTCATCCACATTAGCCTCTGCCTTCCTCATGATCTTCTTCCTTCCATCAACAACTGCCAAAATTTTCCAGTTCAGTATGTTGTGCCCAGACATCTCAGTCTATTTTCTTCACAATACATCCTATCCCTGCCATTTTATACACTTCCTCAATTGTTTTCTATCTCTTAAAGTCATTGCAGCATACACATTTCTGTTCTGATGAGCAGACAGTCTTAAAATATGTGAATTTTATTTGCACATGCAAAAAAAAGATTCAAGTGTAATAAATTAATTCAGACAATTTTCTTATGAAGATTTGTGATTCTCATATTTTTGCATAGAGTTGTGATTTCAAATTTTTACTCTATTACAGAGTAAAATTTAAATATTACTATATTCCAGATCAAAATAAATTGCATACTTTATAACAGGGGTGTCAAACTCCAGGCCTGTAGGGCCGCAGTGGCTACAGGTTTTCATTCTAACCCTTTTCCTAATCAGTGAGTAGTTTTCACTGCTAATTAACTCTTTTTCCCTTCATTTCAATAGCCCTGTTTTTAAGGAGTCAGTCCTCTGAATTGATTCCTTTCTTCATTAAATGGCAGCCAAACAGAAATGAGACATGAAACGAGCCAACAGATGACCAGCTGAACTGGGATTACAAACTCCAACCAATTTCACTCCAAACAGTCTCTTAATGAGAAGCTGATTCTTGCTGTTACTTAAACCCGTTTTTAATTCCACAGCTTGTTGCTGCTCTCATTCTGCCACAGCAGACATTTCCAAATCTGTTGATTTTTCTGTTTTTTCTAAGAACATTTTCAAAATGTTTTGGTGACCTGAGAGATCAACCTTACTGAAACCTTCACCTTTATTTATTTTCAAATATTGTGTGATGGACACAGGTGAGCTGGTTATATGGTGGCTTGTTTGATGTCTCATTATTGTGTGGCTACTAATTAAGGAAAAAGAGACAACTAAGGGGCCTGAGTCAAGTTAATTAAAATTAAGCAAAAGAAGTTAATTAGCAGTAAAAACGGCTCACTAATGAAGAAAATGGTTAGAATGAAAACATGCAGCCACTGCGCCCCTCGAGGACCGGAGTTCGACACCTGTGCTTTATAACATTATGATCCAATGTGTCCACTGCCAGTTCTCAGCCATTGTTAGCTTTCAAATAATTCACACTGAAATAGTCATTTACATAAGGAGTATGTCTCACTTGGTAATTTTCAAAGACAAAGGAAGAGAATTTGCCCCCTGCAATTTTTTAAAGGTAAATTCATTTTTTGTGGAGACTAGGGCCATACATAAAACTGCCTGTATGGCTGTATTGTTTTTTTTCAGCATTTTTTTTGGTTATTTGTACAAACATTAAACCTAACTAAGATAGTACTACTTATTTTGACAAGGAATTCTTAAATTTAAACTTGTGTAGCCTATAGCTACATTTACTTCTAGTGTTGTATAATGTCCCAGGGATAGATGGGCAAAAATGGACTTGTTATCAATGTATACCATACATTACATTTGGCTCAGACTTGTGTTTATTATTTCCTAACAATTATGTTATTCATAGAAGCATATTTGTCTCCTTGTTTATCAGCATAAGTGCTTTCCTGGAAAACCTGACTGTTTAATGCAATCTTGGAAATTGAGAGGATGCCTGAGGAGTGGAGAAGAAGTGTACTGGTACCGATTTCTAAGAATAAAGGGGATGTGCAGCGCTGTAGTAACTAAAGAGAGATAAAATTGACGACACACAGAATGAAGTTATGAGAAGGAGTAGTAGGTTAAGAAGGGATGTGACGATTAGCCAGCAGCAGTATGGTTATATGCCAAGAAAGAGCACCACAAATGTGATGTTTGCTCTGAGGGCGTTGATGGAGAAGTTTAGAGAAGGCCAGATGGAGTTGCATTATAATAATAATTCATTACATTTATATAGCGCTTTTCTCAGTCCTCAAAGTGCTATCCACACAGGGAGGAACCAGGAAGCGAACCCACAATCTTACTGCAAAGCAGCAGCAATACCACTGCGCCACCTGTGAGGACAATGTCTTTGTGGTCTTTCAGAAAGCATATGACTGGGTGCCTAGAGAGGAATTGTAGTATTGTATGAGGAGTTGTACAGGGTATGCATGAGGGAAGTGTGACAGTGATGAAGTCTGCTGTAGGAGTAACGGATACATTTAATGTGGAGGTGAGATCACATCAGGGATTGGCTCTGAGCCCATTCTTATTTGTAATGGTGATTAGCAGGTTGACAGACAAGATTAGACAGGATTCCCTGTGGACTATGATGTTTGCTGATGACACTGTGATCTGTAGCGAGAGTAGAGAGCAGGTTATGGAGACCCTGGAGAGATTGAGATATGCTCTAGAGAGGAGAGCAATGAAGGTCAGTAGAAACAAGACAGAATACATTTGTGTAAATGAGAGGGAGGTCAGAGGAGTGGTAAGGATACAGGGAGTACAGTTGGCAAAGGTGAAGGAGTTTAAATACCTGGGATCAACAGTACAGTGTCAGGAGTGATTTGTGACAGACTGGTATCAGCAAGAGTGAGAGAGACGGTCTACAGGATGGTCCTGAGACCAGCTATGTTATATGGGTTGGAAACAGCAATGACCAGAAAACAGGAGACAGAGCTGGAGGTGGCATTAAAGATGTTAAGATTTGCATTGGGTGTGATGAGGATGGACAGGATTAGAAATGAGTACATGAGAGGGTCAGCTAAGGTTGGATAGTTTGTAGACAAAGACAGAGAGGTGAAATTGCATTGGGTTTGGACATGTCCAGGGGAGAGATACTGGATGTATTGGGAAAACAATGTTAAAGATGGAACTTCCGCGAAGAAAAGAGGAAGGCCCATGAGGAGGTTTATGGATGTGGTGAGAGAAGACATGCAGGTGGTGGATGTAACAGAGCAAGATGCAGAGGACAGGAGGATATGGAAAAAGATGATCCACTTTAACAACCCCTAACAGGAGCAGCCGAAAGAAGAAGAAGCTTTCCTGAAAACCCCCTCCTAAGGTGAACTCGTGTCAATTAAAAAATGTAATCACCAGTAATTTTAGAAGGAAAAGAATAATGGAGTCCCACAGGTGACTCCCTTTTTCCTAAAATAATACAAGTCTGTTAAAATTAGCACGGGCACTTCAGTAGTTAATAGGAGTAACCAAAACACACTTTAAAGATTAATTTTGCCTTCATTAAAGGTACAACTGTTACTGTCTTCCATTAAGCTGATTTGCAGCTGCAGTATTATGCAGAATAAACTTAAATTTTCAAACACAACAACCATAATGTAGCAAAGTACCATGCCAACAGATAGAGATCTAATAGAAAATAGCTTATCTCTTATGATTTTAGCTCGCTGTTGTGAAAAGAATAGGTTGCTTAGTCTTAGTGGGAGAGCACCTGGTTTATAAGTGCTTTCCTGTAACAAGCACTTAACGCAGGTGGCTAATTAACATAATGGTCTGCCTGGTCAAAACATTATGTACTCCCACCTTCTGCGGTGCACTTGCTTCTGCCACTGACCTTGCTGCTATTATTATGTATGGTGCCATTATAATATGATACTCATTGCTTATGTCTACGATATTTGTCTTTTAATTTAAAAAACAAAAGTAAAAGAAGCCATGCAGCAAGGGCAAGAAAAAAAATACAATCAGTATCACACTGACCAAACACACTGAGAAGGAGGCAGCATCATCATCACTGTAGGCTTCTTGGTAATTGTGGTGGTGTTTAAGTGAAAAGATAATGCCTTGTGGAAATGCCCAATTGATTCTTGAGGCTGTAAGGGTACTCAAAAAGGGCATTAAATGAAATCTCTTGTATATATTAAAATGTATAATTGAAAACATTGTTTCTCAGGAGATACCTGTAAAGTGACTTGTTTATACTATTTTCACCTGCCTACTATCCACCAACTACTGCCAACAACGGTTTTAGCTTTTTTGGGATTTAAATTGTTCTCCTTTTGAGCACATATGTTGCACATTGTGGATGAAGACAAATTAAGCATCAGCATCACTTTTTTGTTACATTTTTCTTCATTCGGCCATTTCATCACTTCTGTATCCTACAAAATAAATCACAATATGAATGATTTAGTCAGTCTCCTTGATAACACGGTAGTCTTTTCAGTAATGTACTGTAATCTGAAGCAATGAGGGATAAAGCTCATCTTAGAAAAGCAGCTGTTTTTTAATATAATACTCTTAGTTTTGCTCATTTTTAATGCTTATGTTATGTTATTAGTAACTATTATGTTCTTTGTCCTACCTCCCCATTTTTAAAACAAATATTACCATGTTATGTAGGGATCTAATAGTAAAATAATTAGTTATATGAAACATGATGTTTGAGTTTTGGCTTCCCCTGCCCCAAAAATCTGGAACTGGCTTAAGCAGGAAGCTTTATGAGAAGGTACATATCTCAAATTTTCATAAATGAAAGAATTTTAAAATGATCACTAAATTATTTTCAAATGTATTATTGATGTGTGTTATGCACATCTGAATTTGATCCTTGGAGAGTCGCAGTCAGGGCAGCTGATGGAACGGTCCTTACGGATGACACTGCAGTTGTGACCCACTGGGCTGTCTACTTTGAGCAGTTGTTCAAAACTGTTCCTCCGACTAGGATGTTAGATATCTGTGGGTCCACGGTTCTTGAGGCTGATCCTCCAATTAGCTGTGAACCACCCAATCTCACTGAGATTGCACAGGTGGTGAACCAGCTGAGTGGGGAAAGGCTGCAGGGATCTGTGGTATCCGGGGTGAACTTCTCCAGGCTGATGGTAAGGCTGTCCTCCTGGCATTGAAAGCAATCTTTGCGTACATTTGGGAGACTGGCATCATCCTAACTGACTGGAAAACGGGACTTGTCGTCCCTTTCTGGAAAGGGAAGGGTAATCGCCTGGATTGCAGCAACTACAGGGGGATAACACTGCTCTTGGTGCCGGGTAAGGTCCTTGCTAGGGTCGTCCTCAGTAGGATCCTTGATCACTTGCTCACCTACCAGCGACCGGAGCAGTCTGGTTTTACACCTAAGAAGTCTACCATCGACTGCATCCTGGCACTGAGAGTTCTCATGGAGCGCAAATGCGAATATCAGCAGAGTTTCTTTGCAGCCTTTGTCGATTATCGCAAAGCGTTCAACTCAGTTGATCAAGCTGCCCTGTGGGACATCCTGAGGGTTCACGGGATCCTCGACATTGCTGGATATCATGGCCAGCCTGTACACTGGTACTGTGAGTGCTGTGCAGAGTGGAGGCGGGACCTCTGCGTTTTTCCCAATTGATTCTGGAGTTCGTCAGTGGTGTGTTCTTGCTCCTACTCTGTTCAGTGCTTGTATGGACTGGGTGTTGGGCAAGATTGTGGGGTCCAGCAGCTGTGGGGCATCTGTTGGTGAAGAAAGATTCATGGATCTTGACTTTGCTGACGATGCTGTGATCTTCGCAAAGTCAACGGAGGCTCTGATCGGGGCACGCGAGAGACTGAGCGAGGAGTCTGAGTGTCTGGGCTTGTGAGTGTCCTGGATAAGAAACAAGATCCAGGCCTTTAATGGCCTCTTGGGCACAGCCATCAGCAGTGTGCCTGTTCGTGGAGAGAGTGTCGACCTTGTTGAGAGGTTTACTTACCTTGGCAGTGACATTCATGTCTCTGGTGACTCTTTCTATGAAGTCAGTAGACGGATTCGGAGAGCATGTGGGTTCATGAGGTCACTGGAAAGGAGTGTGTGGTGCTCCAGATATCTATGCAAAAGGATGAAGGTCCAAGTCTTTAAGAGTCCTGGTGCTTCCTGTATTGCTATATGGTTGTGAGACATGAACTCTATCCAGTGACCTGAGACGAAGACTGGACTCCTTTGGTATTGTGTCTCTCCGGAAAATCCTTGGGTACCGTTGGTTTGACTTTGTGTTGAATGAGTGGTTGCTCATGGAGTCCCGAATGAGTCACATTACCTGCATTGTGAGGGAGCGTCAGTTACAGCACTATGGCCATGTGACGTGTTTCCCCTAGGGTGATCCGGCTCGTAAGATCCTCATTGTTGGGGACCCAAGTGGCTGGACTAGGCCAAGCGGTCACCTACGTAACACCTGGCTGTGGCAGTTAGAGGGTGATTTCCGGAGGTTGAGACTGGACCGTGTGTCTGCCTGGGGGGTTGCAAACTGGGATCCCGAGTTGTTTCATCGTGTAATGGGTGCGGCAACACACTGTACCAGTACATGCTCCCCAACTTGACTTGACATGATTATTGATGCATTTTTATTCTATTATGGGGCCAGAAATTGTTTAATTCACATAAAGTGAAGTTTGCAAAAAACAGAAAAGATAAATGGTTGTGTAGAATTTTTAAGTATTTATTTAGTGTGGCTTTGCATGCGACATGACCTTTTTCGTTGGCAAACATATTGTATTCTGGTATTCTATTCATCTCATCTACTGCAGTTAACGCACATAGAGAAATGAGTTTGTTTTCGAACAAGCTAATCCACTCTAAACCCCACTGATTGGGAAAAAAAAAAACAATTCTGGCCTGCCTGGTCATGCAACTTTCTAATGAATCTTGTTTAGGAAAAGAAAATTTAAATTGTATTCAGTTAATTGAACCTTCACTTGAACTGATATTGCTCAAAATCTAGTGTTCCAGCATTGTAATGAGAGAGGTATACAGTGATCCCTCGCAATATCGTGCTTCAACTTTCGCGGCTTCACTCCATTGTGGATTTTAAATGTAATCATATCTAAATATATATCACAGATTTTTTGCTGGTTCGCGGATTTCTGCGGACAATGGGTCTTTTCATTTCTGGTACATGCTTCCTTAGTTGGTTTCATACAAGGGACGCTATTGGCAGATGGCAGAGAAGCTACCCAATCAGAGCACGTGTTATGTTTATAAATAAAACTCCTCAATGATATACGGTATGCTTCCCATGCGGTGCTTCGCATACTTGAAAGCCCGAACAACACATATTGATTTTTGATTGTTTTCTTTTCTCTGTCTCTCTCACTCTCTCTGACATTCTCTGCTCATGATGGAGGGGGTGTGAGCAGAGGGGCTGTTCGCACACTGGCCTAGAGCAGGGGTCCCCAACCCCCGGTCCGCAGCCCACTACCGGGCTGCAGCCGTCTGACAGCCGGGCCGCAAGAGAACTGTCGGCAACGGAGACTCACTCAGACTTTTCAGAACGCTTGGCGGGCAGGGCTTTGCAGCGGCGCAGAGAGAGGAGAGAGACCGAAGTGAGAGAGTATTACAACAAAGTACTGTATTTTGATGGTCCCGACAGTTTCCTCATATGACACGAGTCTATAGAAATCTCGTTACTATGAAGTACATTCGGCAGATTTACATTTACACTTTCATTACAACGAAGTGACTTTGAAATGCTTGAATGAATCATCCGCAGAGCAGTTAGATCTGTGGTCGCAGCTCAGATGTGCACATTTGCACAACGATCCCCAAACAAAACATTGTAAAAAAAAAAAAAAAAAAAATCTTTCAAACTTTCCTCGTACTGTTTTTTTTTTTTTTTTTTGTTTTTTTTTTTTTTTGCTGTTTTTGTTTTCTGTGGTTTTCAGTGATACCTTTTGTTTATTGCTTGTCAACATCTGAAAAACATCCATTGGAATTTAACTCATTGTCACCCTCCTATAGAAACGGCAGACACAAAAAAACGATAACAGTGTTAATGTTTGTGATGTGCAATGCATATGTCTTTGTTATATGCAAAAAAAGAAGAAAAATCTCGGGTTGCAAACGTATGCTAACTGCTTAATAACTTAATAGAAATGTAATGTAAATTGTGTATAAAACTGCCCTACGAACCCGCCCTGAATCCTCAGAATCCAACCCCCACCCCCAACCGGTCCCTGGAAAAATTTGCTTCTAGTAAAGTGGTCCTTGCTGTCAAAAAGGTTGGGGACCACTGGCCTAGAAGATACGGATGCTCCTCAAAAAAATGCTGAAAGACTACCTTCACATTGCTCCCTTCCTTGCAGCTGCTTTGTCCGGCGGTGCTTCGCATACTTAAAAGCCAGAACAGCCCTCTTGATTTTTGATTGTTTGCTTCTCTCTCTCTCACTCTCTCTCTCTCTCTCTCTCTCTCTCTCTCTCTGTCTCTCTTTCTGACAGTCTCTGCTCCTGACGCACACTCCTTTGAAGAGGAAGATATGTTTGCATTCTTTTAATTGTGAGACGGAACTGTCATCTCTGTCTTGTCATGGAGCACAGTTTAAACATTTGACTAAAGGGTGTTATTTCATGTCTAGAGGGTTCTAATAATGTTAAAAAATGTATTTAGAAGGCCGTAAACAGGTTTTCTATGCTCTAACTGCAAAAATATTCGATTTATAAATAAAGAATCCTACTTTGTGGAAATTCATTTATCGCGGTAGAGTCTGGAACAGATTAACCATGATAAACGAGGGTTTACTGTATGTAGATATAAATTGTAGTTGGGTGATTGATGCGTGGACTGTGTATATTTCAGATATGCAGACACTTTAGAAACATAACTTTGGAAATGGTCTAGTCGCTTTCAGCCAGAGTTTGACTTACATTGTATAACTTAAAAAAGGTGGTGTACAGCCCAAGTTAGAGTGCTAATGGGAAGTGGGGTTTAACTAATGGGAAGTGGGGTTTAACTTTAGTATTGAAACCTTTTTTTTTTTTTTTTTTTTTTTTACTGCATTGTATTTTAATTTAATGAAATTGGGAAGGTTCTCGATGTAGCCACTGTTAAGTTAACTTGAATATGCACACGTTTGTTAAATAATTTAGCATAAAATAGCATTCACACACTTGTTTAATCCAATTTAGGGTTATAGGGTGGCTGGAGTCTTGTCGACATGCATGACTTTAGAAATGTGGGAGGAGAACTAGAGTAAGTTAAGGAAATCCATTTCAGACTAAGGAACATACTGTATGCTGACAAGATAATGTGCCAAAAGGCAGCCCCAAATTAATCTTTTCTTAATGTATTTGACTGGTTTTGTGTGAATCTCGTTTATAAAGAGCAAAATACTTTTTAAAGAAAAGTCTGTATTGTTTCATTGCAGTTAATCTTTTTATTTAGTATACTTTTTACATATTGTGTTTTAGAACCAACTGAGTGACCATAAAATTCCGTTATATGATACATGAATGGATCTTGCGATAGATTTGAACTAGTGTTGGGCGGTATACCGGTTCATACCAAAAACCGTTTTTATTTTTGTTATGATATGGGTTTTTCTCATACCGCAACACCGGTTTAAATAGGTTAAGCAATGTTCGGAACGTGGCACAGCGGGAAACTGTTTAAGGGGGGACCTTTTTCACTGCTACACCGCTAAACACGCATGCGTTAGTGGAGGTATTGCGCAGTGAAAATGGATGGTGAACATTGTAAAACTGAAGCTGTAGCAGATGATAAAGTTAAATATGATGACACAGAAAAACTTTTGCCGAAGAAAGGAGCCGTGTCTGTTGTCTGGAGATACTTTGGCTTTAAAAAGTCGGATGTGGACCAAACAACTATTTATTGTAAATGCTGTCGAGCTAAAGTTGTTGCCGGAGGCGGCAACACGAGCAGTTTGCTGCACCACCTTAACCGTGGAGTACCATGAACGCATGGAACTAAGATTGGCACCCTCCACGTCCTCAGGTAAAACTGAAAAACCTAGAGGACATTCGAGTCAGATGTCACTTGTAGACGCGTTTGCTAGAGGTACTGCCTACGACAAAAAAAGAAAGCGGTGGATCGAGATAACCAACGCCATTACAGTCCATATAGCCAAAGACATGGTTCCGTTAAGTACTGTGGAGAAAGGCAGATTCAGGGCTATGATCAAGACACTGGATCCCAGATATGTGATCCCAAGTCGCAAGTACTTTAGCCAAACGGCGATCCCCAACTTGTACCGAGAACACAGGGAAATTACAAGCAGAGGTGGCTACAGTCCCCGACTATTCATCTACAGCAGATGTGTGGTCAAGTCGCACTATGGAGCCATATCTGAGCCTGACGATTCATTTTATAAAAAATGACTGGCTATTGAAAAGTTATTGCCTCCAAACAAGCTATTTTCCAAATGACCACACTGGCGAATTACTTGCTGCAGGCTTGCTGGAGGCACTCGATTCCTGGTGGCTTGCAAAGCAGAGGCAAGTGGCCATCACAACGGACAGTGGGGCCAACATCAAGAAGGCTGTCAAAATTAACATTTGGACAAGACTCCAGTGCTTTAGACACAGGCTTCACACAGCCATAGGTATGTAATAGTTATTAAAATAAACTATTTTAAGTAATGGTAGTAAAAACATACCATAGTAATAATGTAGCAACCTCCGCATCAGGTTCGAGAAGAAAAAAAAAAACAGACAGACATAGTAAAGTCTCACAAAAGTTTATTTGAACAGTCAAGAAATAAGAACGCCGACTTTGTAACCTCACCGCACAACCTTCCAGTTCCTTCTCCAACTCACCACTCTCCACCCTTCTCCCGTCCCGTGTGTCGCCCCCCTTACTGCGTCTATTATGCCCCCGCTGTCATTCCTCTGCGCTGTACTCCGCCTTCCCTCAGTCGGATTCAACAGTCACTTCAAAAAAAAAAAGGCTTCAACCTGGCTGAGACACTACAATAAGAAATGTATAATGAATGTGTGTATAATCAGTTTTCTGTTATCTCTATTATTAGTCAGTCCCCTACTTATAATGGTTCAACTTAGATTTTTCGAAGTTATGATGTTGAAAGCGAGACAATAATTTATAGAAAATTGTGTAAAATATACATTTTCAAGTTGGCGTGGCGAACAAACTTTTCTGTGGGCCGAGCGATGCAGTACGATACGTTGTTGGAAACTCTCACGTTGTGAGATGCCTCAGTCTAGCTAGCTATTGTTTGAGACTCCGATTTTGATGCAAGTGATCATATAGATGGAGATCGAAAATGAAAGTGAGGTACCGGGATCAGCTGATCGGACCCCAGCTGATTGTGGTGCTGAACATGTTCCTGCAGCTGATGCACCCATAGCAACGTCCGCCTGGGATGACCGACACTTACGATGCCACGAGGTACAAACCAGATTGCGTCTCACTGCAACGGTCACCTCTGTGCACCTGTCTCACAAAGACAGCCAGGCAGCCAGTCCGAGTCCACCGTGCATTCCTGCTGGCTGTCGAGCCGCCCCCTGCGCAGCTGGAAATTGCAAACAGGCGCCGACAGCAGGCACAACAGGCAGTAACAGTCGTTTTTTGTTGATTTGTGTGTGAAACCATTGCGTTGTGCGCTTTTCCGAAACCTTGATTTTTTTGGAAAAAATATTCAGCCCTCAATATGAGATTTACATTTAACTTACTTTGTGTGGGTCTGTGGAAATTTGTAAAGGAGTTTATAAATGAGTATTTGGGACTATCAATAAATTAATTAACATTTGGATTAGCAAGCAAATAGAATTGTTTGTTGTTTTAACAGAGACAGGTGTGAAAGATGAACGCATACAACGTGCAGTTGGTGTCTGCAAAAAAATTGTCTCTGCCTTCTCGTACTCTTGGAAGAAAAGGAGGGACCTGGGCATTGCTCAGGATGAACTGGGCCTGCCAAAGCACATGCTCACGACTGAGATGCCTACCATGTGGGGGACACGTCAAAAGATGATACAAAGAGTACTTGAGGAGGAGAGAGCCATTAGTCAGGTTCTAAAAGCTGACAGAAAATGAAGGCACTTGGTGCTCAGCTGGCAGAATGTGGATGTGCTGGAGGCTGTGAACAAGGTGTTGAGCCCACTTCAGGACTTCATAGATGCCTTGTCAGGAGAACACTATGTCAGCGTCTCCTACCTCAAGCCCGTACTCCATCTCTTCAACACAAGCATTCTTGCTGAGGAAGAGAATGATACGCAACAGACCAAGGATGTGAACAAAAACATTTTAGCCTACTTGTGTGAGAAATATTCAGATCCTGCCTTGGATGACCTCATGGATGTCACATCTATTCTTGACCCACGATTCAGAACAACCTACATAAAGAACGAAAAGGTGGAACACATTATATCCAGAGCAGAAGACGAAATAAAATCACTAAAGGATCAACATGAAGCAAGCACTGGCATGTCGGCACTCTCGACGGCTTGTGGTGCAGCAGCAGAGCCTGTTCCTCCTCCTGAGGAAAAAAGACTTTGTCCAGCTTTTTCAAAAAGCAGAGGACAGGCAACATGGGCTCCAGCAGTGTTAGACTGTCTGATGAGGAAAGCATCAAAATGGAGCTGAGAACATACCTGCAGACCACAGAGGTTGACAGTGATGCAGACCCTTTGGAGTGGTGGAAATGCCACCAAGCAAATTTCCACCGAGTTGCCAAGCTAGCCCGACGATATTTGTGTATCCCTGCTACCAGTTCTCCATCTGAAAGAGCTTTCAGTACTGGTGGGAACATTGTCTCAGGGCAGTACTCAAACCAGATGCTGTTGACCGTCTGGTTTTCCTTGCCCAGAATTTGTAATGGCTAAGATTTACATAAGTGCCTTGTTCATTATGTTCAAATGTGTGAATACACATGCACTTTTTTTTTTCTCAATACTTGAATACTATATAATGTACCTGGGCTTGAAGCCTTGAAGTAATAGTATTATTACTGGAATTTGCACTATTTATTTTATTGTTATTATTTATTACTGGAAGTTGCACTTATTTATTTATTGTTATTATTTATTAGTTTAAATATTATGCAGTTTAATGATGGGATGGTTGAAAATATGTTGTCAAAATAGTTGTCTGCAAAATTTGTTCAATAAAAAGGTTTTATATTTTGACTGCATCTGTCATGCAATGTGATTCCTTCTCTTCATTAGTGCCACCCCCTTGAAAACCATCACTTTATCGGGCCATTCAAACCTGTATTAACACTTTTATGCACATTAAAATGCTTTTTTTGTACAATG
Organism: Erpetoichthys calabaricus; assembly: GCF_900747795.2. NCBI lineage: Eukaryota > Metazoa > Chordata > Cladistia > Polypteriformes > Polypteridae > Erpetoichthys > Erpetoichthys calabaricus. Next base: position 95,519,490 of record NC_041396.2, on the reverse strand, counting down.
TACAATGCTCATGACAGTGGAATAGGTTATTCTTAGCCAGTCTACTGCAGTAATTGCAGTGGAAAATGTGGTTAACATCCACTCATGCATGGGAAAAAAATACCGTTGAATACCGTGAAACCGGGATAATTTAGAAAAATACCGTGATACAGAATTTTGGTCATACCGCCCACCCCTAATTTGAACAATATAATGCCAGGATAGATTTCAGCCCCTTGTGACTTAGACTGATTTGAAAAGTGTTTTTTTTTTTTTGTACATCTACTGAATAGGTGCGGTAGCCTGTTCCATTTAATGTGAGATATATTTAAAAAATTATGCACTGCAATTAACTACATTTTTTTGCAGAATTTGATTTGTAATCACATATGTTATAAAGAGAATATTTATTACTATTAACAGATAGACAAATATTCAAATACAAAAAAATGCTTTGAATTCAGTAGGATCTATACATTATTGTGTACTAATGGTAGGTTAAAGTGTTTATTTGTGCAGTAGAATTCGAGTATTTTTCTTTATATAGCATAGAAAAAAGCAGCTGTAACAGTGTGACAATGTGTGGAAAACGTGTGTTATAAATTACCTATATATCTTTGTTGTGACAGTGCAGAAAAACGAAGGAGGGAGCAGGAGAGCCGTTATGTTGAGGAGCTGGTTGAACTCCTCTCTGCAAATATTGCTGACATTGACAGGCTGAATGTCAAACCAGATAAGTGCAGAATCTTAAAGAGCACACTACACCAGGTTCAGCAGATGAAGAGGCGAGAACAAGGTGAGTGATTTGAATATGATAAGACACTACTATTAACTTGCTATATTATTGACAAACAGAGACACTGTACATTTGTGCATACTTGTGCAGATGGTATATTTTTTTATCAAATCTTCCAGCTACTTTTTAGCAACACCAAGGTTTCACGTCAGTTTAATCTTTAATCATAATCTTAAAGCATATGAACTTCACTGCTATATAGTACACAAACTGATGTCTTTATATTATGCTTTTAGCTATGTCTTGTGCTAACACAGTAATATTATCTAATAGACAATATATTTACTTTAAAGGATAGAGATCTCTCATTTTATAGTAGAAGATTAAGGTAATTCACCAAAATGTGATCTTTTACAACCCTTTTTATTCATCTTTATTAGAGGTGCCAACAATTGTGAAGGGGTCTGTAAATGTGACCAAGGATAGCTTTTTGGTAAATTATGAAATGCTTGGCATATGTAGAACTAGAGTGTATTCTGTGCATGGCTCTGTTCTACTTCTTTTCTGAAATGCTAATTGATACATCCATTTTCCACCACTCCCTAGGATCTCTGAAGGGTAGGTTCTTTGAAATACTTTTATATATTGTTGGAATACTGTGTGAGATGAACCAGCATAGCCTCTGGGATAAACACGGGTATGAGATGTAGAAAGTTGAGTAGGTTTCTTTTAACAATCTTTCTAATTTTTTTATTAAAAAATAAGTGTGTAGATGGAAAAATAAATTTGAAAATTTTTAACTGATTATAAAATACAAATATGTTGTCTGTGTAAAGATCTCTAAGTGTCTTAATCCCTTTTCCATAAATTATTTTCTATAAATTAAATGCTGAATACAGCTGAGAAGGCAGAAATGTAGTGTAAATATTTAAGTTACCCATAACTTAATCTGCGTGTCTTTGGGATGTTCTAAATAACTTAGGAATATCATGAGGAAAACTAACACATACACAAGGAAAGCGAGGAATCTCAACACAGTCAGTTCCAGCTACAGCTGTAACAAGTAAAAACCAAGTCACTTTCAAACCAAAAACTGCCTCAGAAATGTTTTGAGTCACTTTTTCCAAAAAATACACACTAGCATTTACATTTGTGTGGCTCTGCTAATGATGCTGTTTTTAAGCTTAAGTTAGACTGCTAATGATATGATACCTAATATATTAACAATTGCATCTTCGCGATGCAGAGTTAATGAGGCTAATAGTGAGGGTACTTCAGGCATCATCATCAGTTTAATGACCTTTTTTTTTTTTTTTTTTTTTTTTTTTTAAAGTCTACCCAGGGTAGCTAACTGTCTTCCATATATATATTTCCTCCACTGTTTATGGTCACAATCTTGGCCATTTTTTGGGGAAGAGCCATCCATCCTCTTCCGCTTATCCGAGATCGGGTCACAGGGGCAGCAGCTTGAGCAGAGATGCCCAGACTTCTGTCTCCCCGGCCACTTCTACTAGCTCTTCTGGAGGAATCCTGTGGCGTTCCCAGGCCAGCCGAGAGACATAGTCCCTCCAGCATGTCCTGGGTCTTCCCCGGGGCCTCCTCCCAGTTAGACATGCCTGGAACACCTCACCAGGAAGGCATCCAGGAGGCATCCTGATCACATTCCCGAGCCACCTCATCTGACTCCTCTCGATGCGGAGGAGCAGCGGCTCTACTCTGAGCCTCTCCCGGATGACTGAGCTTCTCACCCTATCTTTAAGGGAGAGCCCAGACACCATGCGGAGGAAACTCATTTCAGCCACTTGTATTCACAATCTCGTTCTTTCAGTCACTACCCATAGCTCATGACCATAGGTGAGGGTAGGAACATAGATCGACCGGTAAATTGAGAACTTTGCCTTACGGCTCAGCTCCTTTTTCACCACGACAGACTGATGCAGAGCCCGCATCACTGCGGACGCCGCACCGATCCGCCTGTCGATCTACCACTCCATTCTTCCCTCACTCGTGAACAAGACCCCGAGATACTTGAACTCCTCCACTTGGGGCAGGATCTCGCTCCCAACCCTGAGAGGGCACTCCACCCTTTTCCGGCTGAGGACCATGATCTCGGATTTGGAGGTGCTGATTTCCATCCCAGCCACTTCACACTCTTCTGCGAACCGATCCAGAGAGAGCTGAAGATCACGGCCTGATGAAACAAACCGGACAACATCATCTGCAAAAAGCGGTGACCCAATCCTGAGCCCACCAAACCAGACCCCCTCAACGCCCTGGCTGTGCCTAGAAATTCTATCCATACAAGTTATGACAATGCGGACCAAGCTCTGACACCGGTTGTACAGGGACCGAACAGCCCTTATCAGGGGGTCCGGTATCCCAAAACTCCGAGCACCCCACACAGGATTCCCCAAGGAACACGGTCAAATGCCTTTTCTAAGTCCATAAAACACATATAGACTGGTTGGGCAAACTCCCATGTGCCCTCCAGGACCCTGGAGCTGGTCCAGTGTTCCGCGACCAGGACGAAAACCACACTATTCCTCCTGAATCCGAGGTTCGACTATCCGACGGACCCTCCTCTCCAGGACCCCCGAATAGACTTTTCCAGGGAGGCTGAGGAGTGTGATCCCTTTGTAGTTGGAACAGACCCTCTGGTCCCCTTTCTTAAAGAGGGGGACCACCATCCCGGTCTGCCAGTCCAGAGGCACTGTCCCTGATGTCCATGCGATGTTGCAGAGGCGTGTCAACCAAGACAGTCCTACAACATCCAGAGCCTTGAGGAACTCCGGGCGTATCTCATCCACCCCAGGGGCCCTTGCCACCACGGAGTTTTTTGACCTCCTCGGTGACCTCAGTCCCAGAGATGGGAGATGCCACCTCCGAGTCCCCAGGCTTTGCTTCCTCATTGGATGGCACGTTAGTGGAACTGAGGAGGTCTTCGAAGTACTCCCCCCACCAACCCACAACGTCCCGAATTGAGGTCAGCAGCACACCATCCCCACTATATACAGCGTTGACACTGCACTGCTTCCCCCTCCTGAGACGCCAGATGGTGGACCAGAATCTCCTCGAAGCCGTCTGGAAGTCGTTCTCCATGGCCTCCCCTTTTGCCTCAGCAACCACCGAAGAAGAGCCATTCTTTTCATATCACCTGACATCGCCTCCAACCATGTTTTTGGGTTCCCATTTGTCCTCGTACCCGCCTCCTACATCTTGGTGTACCTCTTAACCCAACCATCCTCTGTCTTTCGCTCTCCATGTGCCCAAACCTCTTCAGCACATCACCTATGAATGCCATACCGTCTTTCTCTAAACTCAGCATTCATCTTCCTCTCACTCTGTGACATTCTCAACACTCACCTGATCATACTTGTCTCTAATTTTTCAATTTTACTGCTTATTTCACCCTCATCTACCATGTCTCACTCCTAAAGAACATACTACTCCTTAAAACATATAACCATAACCATAAGTCATATGGGTGACAGTTGCGCAATTAATTCCTTGCACCACTAACCCTGATGTGCTTGAACTTCTGTCTGCACTCAACATGTCACCTAACAAGCAGAACTTTCCTACTTTTCTTCAAAAAACTGTATGGCTGTTATCTAAATTTACACTTGCTTCCTCATGAATTTGCACACTATTTTCACACATTTTACAAACAAACTACCATTCACCCACGTGCACCTTTTGGCTTCCATTTTTGACAAATTTTGGATTGAATTGAATTTCTCTCAACTCCTTTACCACATGCTGCACGGCCAAGGAAAGGAAAAGACACTGGCCTTTCCTTTATTAACCTTGAGGCCTTTCATTATGAAACTTGCTTTCTAATAAAGTGCCCTCTTCATCAAAACAAGATGGTTGGCATACAAGAGCTCCCAAGGCAATCCTTTGCAAACTTCACTAGTAACTATCTCCATTACTAATACAAAAGGAGTGGGCTCAAAATGGATTCCTCATCAAACCCACATCTTCACTTGTTCATGTTTCCCATTCATCTACGCCTTACTTTCTCAATTCCACCTCTCCACCTTTTGTGACACCTTCTTAAATTAATGCCGTTCTAAAGCTGTTCCAAGCTTGAAATTCAAGGCTGTCCAAGAAGTATAGCTCAAAATGTTTCAAGTGTAGGACATTCCTAAAATAAAAGACCTAGAAATGCAGGTGCTTGATTACATCACTCAAAGGTTGTATCTAGCTCGTGGTATATTTTAGGCCATTTTAAATGGAATACTGTAAATGCAGGTTTATACATTCCCACCCTGGAAATAACCATCTATCTGCTGCAGCCAGGTGTTACGTGAGTGTCTATTTGGCCTGGTCCAGCCACTCAACAATGAGGTTCATGTGAACTGGATCGCCCTTGGGGTATTGCAGCACATGGCCATAACTGATGCTCCCTCACGATGCAGGCAATTTGCCTCATTCTGTACTCCGTAAGCAACTGTTTGTTCGACACGAAGTCGATACAGCTGGATAGTTGGTTAGATTATTGCACATTTTCCTTTATAGTGTATGATACAACAATTTCTGGCATTGTTAAATTACTGAAAATGCTTATTTTAATTTCTATTCTCAGTTGTTTATAATGGGCAGTATGTTTATGTTCTGTTCTTATTGCGTGGTTACGACAATCAGCCTTGCTTTCATAAAGTATAGATTAAAGTAAAACACCCAACCAGGGTAGTACTAGTACCTACTTGAAATTTTTTTCTTACCTTAAAGTCTGGTTTGGTAGTAAAACTGACTTTTCACCTTTTTCACCTTTATTTGATACAAAACATATTCACAAAGGGTATATACACTATCGTTAAGATAATGATATTAAAAGAGTTCGTATCATTATAAATGACTAACAATTAGCAAAACAAATGCAGCGCTATTTCTGCGTTGTGTATTTTTTTGTTTAAGTCAGATATCAAATTTGAATAGTAGATAATGACATTGTTCAACCAGACATACACTTAAAATGTATAGTTTTCTCTTTAAAGTTATATTAAAATGGTCAAATGTCTTTCTTTCTTTTTCTTTCTTTCTTTCTGTTAGAAATATCAAAAAGAACTATAAGGTTGGCTAAAATGTAGGTTCTATTGACTGTTTTGCAAATCATCTTATTGCATATTGTACATTACATTTAAAAATACAGTAATGTAAGTACACTGAAACTGTATGATTGTGATTTCTTATGAGTGTTTTCTTATGTACAGTACATACTTGTATACCAGCCTTCATGTACCTCTGTAGCTAACAGTAATATTCTTTTATTTATCTTTAGAGAAAGCTGCTGCCATTACTTGTAAGGATACTGATGTTCAGAAGCCTGATATCTCATCCAGTAGCCAGGACATGATTGATAAGCTGTCTGTTGGTCCAGTGTTACTGGAGGTAAAATTATGTTTTCCTTATTTTGCAGAAACTCAGTGACACTTAAAACATTTGGTCTTATTTGACAAAATAATTAATAACTGTGCTATTTACTGTGTCACTTTAGTCTCACATGTCACTCTTTTAAATTTTATTACTTATTATCTCATTTATACATGCAGTAAACCTTTTATTTATTGTAAGCATCTTATGCCCACTTTTTTCCTTTTTCAGGCACTAGATGGTTTTTTCTTTGTTGTCAATGGTGAGGGACGAATTGTTTTTGTCTCAGAAAATGTGACAAATTATCTTGGCTACCGTCAGGAAGAGCTGATGAACTCCAGTGTTTACAGCATGCTGCATGTGGGAGATCACAGCGAATTTGTAAGAAAACTCCTCCCTAAGAGCTTAGGTATGATACTAGGAATCTCAGTTAAGGGAAAAGAAATAACTGATTTTTGTCAAGTATTAGGTGTTCTAAAACCATGTTGGTCTTTTTTCCCATTTTAGTAATAATGTCAGGTGATATTTTAATTATCTCTATCATTATTCTTTAGTTTTATTATTGATGTTTATTGAAAACTTTACTTTAGACACTGCAGATGCTTGAAATATTTTTTCACTCCAGTACTTCAAAAAAATCCATTATATGAAGTAACTTCGTTGAACCTTTTGTTTTATTTTTTCAAGATATGGTACTTTTTTACAGCCTCTAAAGTTATAAAGAGTATATGGCTTAAAATATTTAGAAGTGTTTGATCATTGCTAAGTCCTACATAATATGAGATACACATAACATAATTGGTTAATCAGCACAAAATCTCAACTTTCTTGTTGTCTGTTTGATAAAAACTATACAACAACTAGATTACATCATTCTGTCATCTTGGTTAAGAGATGCACCAAAGGTTATACAAATGAGCTTGATCATTTTTAGATAAAAAACAAAATTACATTTAGGCAAAGGTTACAAACAATGCTAAGTCCATCATTCAGTCTATGGAAAATAAATGGAAACGACACAAACCATTGCCAGTTTACCTGGTAGTGGCTATCATAAAATCATTTTAACCTGTCTAGACCATATTATACTCCTAAAATTATAAAAGGATCCAAAAAATCATGATGTCTACAAGTTACTCATACCAATCTAGATTTCAAAAGTTAAAAAGTAATAATGAGGAATATTCAATAAGAATGATATTCATGGAGGAATAGACAAGAGAGCATATCTTCTCCTTGGAAACCATTACTACCCAAGATAACTAGAAAACAGCATTTGAATGAAACAGAAGAAATACCCAGTACATTGTTTAGAAAGGGTGAATAAAAGTGGAGTTTGGCTGTATTGCTAATCGTCTCATACCAATTGTCAACCAGTGCTGTGCTGGAAGTGTGAATTACAGCTTGCTTTTCTCTTTGCCTACGTATATAATCTAATAGAAAAGGTGAAGGTATCTTTTCAACACCTGACACTGAACTAAAAAAAGAATCACCCAACAGACTAGTGATCCTGAAGGCAAATTTAAAAGAGAATAACTAAAAAAAAACCTTTTTTGGAGAGCAGATTTTCTGATGAGTATTTAAAAGCAATGCATATTGAAAAGCTGTCAAACATCTCTGAACTGAAGCAACTTTTCAAGGAAGAGTAGGAAAAAAAATCTTAAGACAGTGTGAGGCAATGAAAAGCTATTAAAGCAAACACATTTTTGTTATAGAAGTCTATAATATAATGAATCCAGGAGTGGAAGTTTTAAGACAAATTATTGACTTTTAGCTAGTTTTGTAAATAATAACAAGTAGGCTGTTATGATGCATTCTTATGTAATATTTGTTGAGGGCTGGAGGGAGGACAATTCTAGTTAAATGCTGTATGTCAAAACAAAAAAGTCTATCTATGTTTGCAGTGCACAGTAAACAGCAGGCTTCATATTTACTGTTAACACAAAGGATTTGCTGCTGAGACAGTTGAGCTTCTTACTCAGCTTCTTACGCTGAAGAGTTTCAGTACCTGAAACACCCTAGCTGCTGGTGCCATCCACAGTGCATTCCCTTTCCCTAATAAAAACACTAGAGGTTATCATTAGCGTACTAAAAACAGCAAAAGGTATTTACATTTTTGAAGATGTCATTACAGACAACTTAGGGAGTTTGAACAGACATCATCTGCAGTTTGTTGAAAAGAGTTTAAATGTAGAAATATTTTAATTTTCAGGTGTAGCACTTTCTTAAGGAGGATATAGACAAAGAGTTAGAAAGATAATAAGTTAAAACTATCTGTGAATAGGTCAAAAGAGAAATGTATGATCATGGGAAAAGCCAGGATGGGAGAATAAAAAAAGGTTATACTGAAAGAGTAGTTAGTTGTCTCATGCTGAGTATTTGGACAGATGATGTCCTTACTTTTCTTACAGAGTTTTTTTTTTTGGATCCTTACGACATAACACATAAAGAAAAATTAGGAGACATAAAACAAAAACAGATGAGCTAATGAAAATTTTTTCTCCTCTCTGCTTTCACTGTTCCCTTGTGTTTCTAATAGTTTTCTGATATAATAATAATAATTCTTTGCATTTATATACTGTATAGTATTGGACTATCCTTTAATAACTTGTATATAATGATTTTTATATAGCTAATTTAACTCTGTTTTACTTTGACTTCACTGCCCTTCACACTTTTTGTAACTGAATACTGTTTTTCTACTCACAGTGAACGGTGTTCCCAAAAATAGCCATTATTTCAGTTGCCGAATGTTGGTACGGCCTCCAGATGAGGCTGACTCTGAAAATCAGGAGGCTCGTCAGAGATATGAAATCATGCAGTGCTTTACTGCATCCCAGCCGAAGCCTGTCAGAGAAGAGGATGAGGGTGAGTATAATCTATGCACATGCGCAGTAATTGGTAAACAAGCTGTCCTAAATGATATCACCTATGAAGTTTGAAGCTTATCAATGAACAAATGAAACATTCTGTTTCCTATAATTTTGGACACAGACTATCCCTGGAGTAACCCCCAACATAACATTATGCTGTTCTAGGTCAGCATTAAAAACTAGCGAAGAATACCCTTTCTTTAGTGATTTTCTGTCTGCCTTAATATTTCTTGTAAGCATTTCTTAAAGAGCAAATTCACATTGAGTGTGCCTCATTCTAGATACAGTATGAAAGCTCACCAGATGTATAAGAACTGCTGTCCCAACTTGGATTTGCATAATTAACTAAGTAATCAAATGCCTTTTTAAAAACTACATTTCCTGACTTGAGAGATAAAATTAAGTATGAAAGGATTATTTTTCCTTATGAAGTTTTTAAGTACTTCTTTGAATATCCCGTTAAATTAGTGAATACATAAATATTTAAAATGCCATTGCCTCATACCTAAGTGAAGTAAAGGCTGCTCTTGCTGTTTTTATCAACACTGTTCAAGAATGACACTTTATAAACTATAGATTGAAAACAAATGGCAATTTCAGTTTATTGTATGATATATTAATCCTATTTTCAGGGCAGAACCAGTATTTAGAATATGCTGCTTATACATGCTTTGCAAACATAGAAACAAATGATAGAATTCATATTTTTGGAAAAATGTCCATAAAGTAAGTAGTCTGGGGGTTGGTGGAAAAAGAGAGAGAGAGATGTGAATAGGATTTGTAGAGCATCCCTTATACATGCTTTTGTGGTAATCAAAGCCTGTAAATATTGAATGTCCAAAGCATATTCCACATGGAAATGTTTATGAGAAAGATCATTGCAGAGTGGGAGGGTATCCTCCCAGGATCCTGTAAGACAGCTGGCTTGGCCATCAGTAAACTTTGTTGTTAGTAGACTATAGCAGTCAGCACTGTTTTCCCTACGCTTTGTAATTTATTAGTCATTATTGACTAATTGCTGTACTTGTAAGAGCATTAGTCATCAGCTTAAAGCAGAAATAAACCTAATAAAGCACTAACAGTATACGAAATATGATAGTAATACATATTACTAGTTAGGTGGTATGATAGGTGGTATTTTACACATTATTTGATAGATCCATCCATCCATCCATCCATTTTCCAACCCGCTGAATCCAAACACAGGGTCACGGGGGTCTGCTGGAGCCAATCCCAGCCAACACAGGGCACAAGGCAGAAACCAATCCCGGGCAGGGTGCCAAACCTCCGCAGGACACACACAAACAAACCCACACACCAAGCACACACAAGGGCCAATTTAGAATCACCAATCCACTTAACCTGCATGTCTTTGGACTGTGGGAGGAAACCAGAGTACCCGGAGGAAACCCACGCAGACACGGGGAGAACATGCAAACTCCAGGCTGGAAGGACCCGGGAAGCGAACCCAGGTCTCCCAATTGCGAGGCAGCAGCGCTACCCACTGTGCCACTGTGCCGCCCTATTTGATAGATGGTATTTAAAAAAAAAAACCTAAGCTATGTGGTATAATAAGTTTTGAAATTATCTGGAATAATAATTCTCAGTGCCAAGCAAAGGACGCGCTTAAACTTTAGAAGAATATAGTTTGACGTTTAGTGTTAATTTAACCACACATGCAAGGACCTCTAGAGACAACTAACTTATCATCATCATCAGAGCATTTGTCTCTACTCCAACAGTGGAAACAGAAAGATGGGTATCTTTCTTGTCTGTTGCTGAGTTTTGGCTCTTAACCTACAGTATGTCCATGTGACTTGATTTGAAGAAAAGCAGCTGTCTGTGGTGGCTGCTTTTTTTCTTCTATTCAAATATTGTTTACAGAAATTAGACAAATTAACAATATGTTTGCTTTAAATGGTCATTTTTATTGCTTGTTCTTGGTCATATAAAAGATCTTTCACTTAGCCTTCAGGTCTGTCCAGTTTGGTACTTTGCTTACAATTGAAAAGACCCTGTCTTCCAACGTAAAGTAATTCTCATATGGTGTTTAATATCCTTATGTAAAGTTTAAAACTCTTGCTTATAAGTATTTTATAGCCTTTTTATATACACAATAATTAATATCAGTAAAGCTTGATTGATAGTGTTCTTAATTTTATTTTTAAAATTGATATTTAAATACATGAACGTGAACACTAACAAGTATTATAAAATATTATTTTGCTTTTATCTTGCTTTTTGGATGTTATTATTTAGTTTATTTATTTAGTTAGCTAGAGTCATTGTTAGTTATCAGTCAACCGGAACACATTTGCTATAACTGTTATATGCATCCATTCTAAAATTATAAATGTTGTGACCAGTTAAGCTTGATTTAGATGGTTTGGTTAAGGTATTTTATACATTACATAATTTTAACATTATAAAGAAATGAAAATTTAGAGATATGTTTTATTATACTATATCTTCATCTTTATAGACCTGGACTCTTGCCTCATCTGTATTGCTTGTCGTGTGCCTCAGAGATCTGAGTCTTTTGTCACTAAACAAGACCCAACAGGTAAGAGGTGACTGTTTTATAATTTTTTTTAGTGTTTCATCTCTTGGAAAACATATAGACAAAACTTTATAACTGCTTAGGAATTGTTACTTACCCCTTGTTTAATCTCAAACCATTTCCTACCGCTTTTATGCTTCTTTTACAAAACTAATTAAAACAAATAACTTTATACGAGAGAGCTTTCATTAAGTATATGGTGCTGTATATACTTTGATGCTTTATTCCAATAAATGGTCCAAAGCCTTTTGCAGAAATCTCAGTTTCTGAAGAACAACAGATTACTGTAACCTACAAGTTATCTGTGGTCTTCTACAGAGTTCTCAAATTTTGCAGTCGTTAGTAGCATCAGAAAATGAGCCAGCAAAGGTTTTGGCCATGGGGATTTGGTGCTCCTGGTTTCTCTGTGCAAAAGTGCAAATTATTTTTTTTATTTGTGATACTTTATTAGGAAATCATTTTGCTTGTCAGATTATTCATGGCTACCATCTTTAGTACTATCATCAGTAAACACTATTGTTTTAGCACAGCTTATTTTTAGTAAAGCAAATCAAACATTTAATATTTAGTACATCAGAGTCTGACTCTTACAGCTGAAGATACAAACGATAATAAACCCACTGTAACTGGCTGATCATACTGATCCACACGGTGTATAGAGAAGAAAAATTATAAATTTCACCATTTATTCTCCCAGTTACTATTAATAAGGTGCAACAATTAGAATATTCTTTTCCTCCCTACCTTTCCAATTATAAAAAGGATAGGTAAAAAGTGTGTTGTGCAAATAAATAAGTAAACAAAACTGGGAGAAATCATATATAGTGGGCTGTACATAATCTTGTATATGTAGCTTCATAGCCTAACCTTGCACAGGCTACATGAACAAAGAGGTGATGAATGAGGAAGTGAGCCAGCACTTATTTAATTAGTAAATTAACTTGCTCTAGTGCTAGTCGGTATACCGAAAACCGTTTTTTTTTTTTTTTATGATATGGATTTTTCTTATACCGCAACACCGGTTTAAATTGCCTAAATGACGTTCGGAACGTGGCACGGCGGGAAACTGTTCAAGTGGGGACCTTTTTCACTGCTACACCGCTAAACACAGATTTGTTGCACGGGGGCTCTTTTTCACTGCTACACCACTAAATAGGTAGTGGTGGTGTAGGTATTGCGTGGTGAAAATGGACAGGGAACATTCCGAAACTGAAGCCGGCGATAAAGTTGAACATGATGACACAGAAGAACTTTTGCTGAGAAAAAGGAGTCGCATCCGTTGCCTGGAGATACTTTGGTTTTAAAAGGTCAGATGTGTAAATACTGTTTCTATACTACTGGATAATACTGCAAGCCAAGTTTACTTGTTTTATTTGTTTTCAATACAGTGTAATGTACCTGGGTACTGTGTAATAGTGTGACGGCATGTTGACTTTATTCTCGACATTTCCACTTTAATCTTGACGCTTATGACGAGAATAAAGTGGACATGTTGACTTTATTCTCGACATTTCTACTTTATTCTCGCCGTTTATGTCAAGATTAAAGTCAACATGTTGACTTTATTCTCGTAATTTGTCATTAAAGTAGAACATCGTAAACTAAACTTCATCGTAAAATGAATATTTAATTTACTAGATTTTCTCAAACCCCGTCATAAGCTATATAGCACATTAAATGCTTTGTGTTAAGTGTTCTCCAAGATTCTTAAACTGACTTCTTCTTGCACTAAGAGGAGGCGCCAGCAGCGATCGCCGCACAGAATACATTCACTTCATGATCTTCCTGCTCTCTGAACATTTAGAATGCTAAGATAAATACTTAATATAATTTTCATGGTGAAATGCATTAAAGCATGCATTAATCATATGGGGGCACGGTGGCGTGGAGGTTGCACTGCTGCCTTGCAGCAAAGGTGTCTTGGGTGTACCCTGCCTTGCATTTGCATGTTTTTCTGGTGGGTTTACTCGGCGTGCTTCAGTTTCCTTTCAAAGTCATGTAGGATATGGGGTTTTGTTGTGTTATATTGACCCTGCTAGTGTATGTTTTGCTTGTATTCATCCTGCGATGTGCTGGCGACTCGTTCAGAGATGGGGGCAACTCTGAATGGATGGCATAATTAAACATGTATAATGAAGATATTTTTAAAGTTCTGAACACTCCGTGGGCTAAGTTTATAACTAGTTTTAATTTCACAAAGACGTTTATCGTGTGGTGATTGGTTATGTGGTGAAAGAAAAAGGAAGGATAAGAACTGGGGTTTTGGTACGTCAGATAGAGACAGCATGCATGTAATAAAGAAAGCCCGCTCAGAAGAACATGCATTGAATTCTGTGTTCGTGTCTCCGACCACCAGATCACAAACCCAACATTTACACAATATTTAAGTTAAACCTGTGCGATAGCCATTCATACATCCAGTTTTTTGGAGCCTCGTCACACCTGCCATAAAGTTCTCTACACTGAACATACACCTGGGGACCCCTTACTGCGAGGGAGCAGCACTACCGCCTCACTACCGTGCATGTGTAATACCTGCTTTAATGCATTTCATCATGAAAATTATATCAAGTATTTATCTTAGCATTCTAAATTTTCAGAAAGCAGGAATATCATGAAGTGAATGGATTCTGTGCGGTGATCGCTGTCTCCTCTTAGTGCGGAGGAAGTCAGTTTAAGAAGCGTAGTGATTAACAACTGGGTCGGGGAACACTTAACACAAAGCATTTAATGTGCTGCATTAACTTATGACGGGGTTTGACAAAATCTAGTAAATTAAACATTGATTTTAGGAAGAAGTTTAATTTACGACATTCTACTTTAATTATGAAGTAAACTATGAGAATAAAGTGGAAATGTCGACACTAATCTCAACATAAACGGCGAGAATAAAGTGGAAATGTCGACTTTAAACTCGACATAAATTGTGAGAATAAAGTGGAAATGTTGACTTTATTCTCGACATATATTTTGTTTTTTTCTTCCGTGTCCGTTTTTTTTTTTTCTTCACCGTGGCCCTAATACGATTCCGTAGGGCTATACCACAAATAGCATTATAAATGCAAGTTACAGGTTTATTATTTATGCATATAGCTTAGCTTGAAGCAAGGTCCATATTAATGCAGTTTGCCTAAATGATGGTTCAGTTGGTAAAGATGTCATCACCAAGTTGCACTTGTTTTTTTTTATTTTAATTTGGTGAATACTGTGTAATGCACCTGGGCTTGAAGTCTTGAAGTAATAGTGCAACTATCAGTAATAATACTATTATTTATTTTATTGTTATAATTTATTAGTTTAAATATTATGCAGTTTAATGATGATAAAGTTGTTTAAAAAGTCACTTTAACGTGTCAGTGGACAGAGATTGTTAACATTAACAGAAAGTGTAGTTGGTTTACAAAAAATATTTACTATTTATTCCTTTTCTAAGACATATTCTGTGCAATACAACGTTTGACAAGCACTTCTGGATATTTTACTAAGTCTAAGTGCCTCTTTGTATGGTTGAAAATATGTTGTCAAAATTATAGTTTATGTTTTTGCAAAATTTGTTCAATAAAAAGGTTCTATATTTTGACTGCATCTGTCATGCAATGTGATACCTTCTCCATTAGTGCCACCCCCTTGAAAACTATCACTTTATGGGGCAATGCAAACCTGTATTAATACTTGTGTGCACATTAAAATGTTTTTTTTGTACAATGTACAATACTCTTGACAGTGGAATAGGTTATTCTTAGCCAGTAATTGCAGTGGAAAATGTGGTTAACATCCACTCATGCATGGGGAAAAAAATACCGTCGAATACCGTGAAACCAGGATAATTTAGAAAAATACCGCCCACCCCTAACTTGCTCCTTTTTTTTTTCTTTTTTTAATAAAGTCAGTTTTTGTCTGCTTCCAAGCACTTTGATTTTTCTTTTAGAAGTCATCATGAACCTGAAAAAATTTGTAAAGTATGCACGTTTGATTCCTGTACTACTAGTCTATTACTCATATGAACGTATATTGAAGGTTACTAAAGTGGTAACTCTGATATGGTATTAACTAAAGATGAAGTACTGAAAGGAGTGTGGTAAGCTCTTTAATCCCCACAGGTCTCATATTTCATTTGTGGCAGAGGAGGAGACAACAATAAAATGGATGAGAATTTTGTCAACCTTTTTGAGTTTCAGTATATTGTTTTTAGAAATTGATATGATCATCATAGACTACCTGATTTATCTGCTGTGAACATGCTTAATTTAATCCCTTGCATTTTCTGTTCAGAAAGTGTAATATAAACACTACTGTACTTAAAAATCAGTACTAAAATTACAAATTCAAACATTTTTATAACATTGCCACATAAATTAATGAATACCAAGATTATTCAGGATATTATCATTTACTCAAACTCATTAAAGCTGGTTTTGTAATCATACACTTTCAAAAGCAGTTCTGTCATCTAGTCAATTTGTCAGGTTTATGACATTTGCAGTTGTGAGATTTATGTTTTCATCAGCATATGGCAGAGACATTAGTTTGTTAATAACACTTGCTCAAGAGTACAGATGGCCTCCAGATGATGACAAAGTTCCATTCCTCCTGACATTCATAACTTGATTCTATATATATATTCAGAACTTGCACTGAAAATGACCATTAAAGGAAACCTCATCAAAAATGCATAGAGCTTTATTACTTGGTTTACAGAAAATAATTTCATGAACCACTTGTAGGGCGGCACGGTGGCGCAGTGGTAGCGCTGGTGCCTCGCAGTAAGGAGACCTGGGTTCGCTTCCCGGGTCCTCCCTGCGTGGAGTTTGCATATTCTCCCTGTGTCTGCGTGGGTTTCCTCCGGGTGCTCCGGTTTTCTCCCACAGTTCAAAGACTTGCAGGTTAGGTGCATTGGCGATCCTAAATTGTCACTAGTGTGTGCTTGGTGTGTGTGTGTGTGTGTGTGTGCGCCCTGCAGTGGGCTGGCACCCTGCCCGGGATTTGTTCCTGCCTTCCACCCTGTGTTGGCTGGGATTGGCTCCAGCAGACCCCCATGACCCTGTGTTAGGATATAGCGGGTTGGATAATGACTGACTGACTGAACCACTTCTGTGTATAGTATGTTGATCTTAAGCTTAAAATACTATTTTTTGATAGTACCCTAAGTTCTTGTCAATAAGCCGCGGCTTATCTAAGGAAAAAAGTTGTGAAAATGAAAAAATAGAATATCGGCTTATACATAAGTCCGGCTTATACATCCATCGCGGGGGTTGCGTTCCAGAGCCACCCGCGAAATAAGAATATCCGCGAAGTAGAAACCATATGTTTATATGGTTATTTTTATATTGTCATGCTTGGGTCACAGATTTGCGCAGAAACACAGGAGGTTGTAGAGAGACAGGAACGTTATTCAAACACTGCAAACAAACATTTGTCTCTTTTTCAAAAGTTTAAACTGTGCTCCATGACAAGACAGAGATGACAGTTCCGTCTCACAATTAAAAGAATGCAAACATATCTTCCTCTTCAAAGGAGAGCGCGTCAGGAGCACAGAATGTGACATAGATAGAGAAAACAATCTCTAGCAAACAAATCAATAGGGCTGTTTGCTTTTAAGTATGCGAAGCACCGCGGCACAAAGCTGTTGAAGGCGGCAGCTCACACCCCCTCCGTCAGGAGCAGACAAAGAGAGAGAGAGGGAGAGTTTGTTTTTCAGTCAAAAATCAATACGTGCCCTTCGAGCTTTTAAGTATGCGAAGC
Source organism: Erpetoichthys calabaricus (assembly GCF_900747795.2). NCBI lineage: Eukaryota > Metazoa > Chordata > Cladistia > Polypteriformes > Polypteridae > Erpetoichthys > Erpetoichthys calabaricus. The sequence goes on along the minus strand of NC_041396.2, from coordinate 95,502,224 downwards.
ACTGTGCAGCATGTCTTTTCAGGAATCAGCTTTACAAAAGATAGCAACGTGAAGATAATCTTTCAGCATTTTTAGACGAGCGTCCGTATCGTCTAGGTGTGCGAACAGCCCCCCTGCTCACACCCCCTACGTCAGGATCAGAGAAAGACAGTGCAAGAGAGAGAGAGAGAGAGAAAGTAAGTTGGGTAGCTTCTCAGCCATCTGCCAATAGCGTCCCTTGTATGAAATCAACTGGGCAAACCAACTGAGGAAGCATGTACCAGAAATTAAAAGACCCATTGTCCGCAGAAATCCGCGATATATATTTAAATATGCTTACATATAAAATCACAATTTAAATGACCGCTACGCGCTCGTGTTGACTCGGCGACGCCCAGAGCAGAAAGAACGCGCTCCGGCCGCTCCAACCGCGCCATGCGGGGAGTGAGAGAGACGGCAATATCTCACACTCTCTCCCCCCTTAAAGAAATTAAATGGGCGCGAGTGAGACCACTGACCTCCCTCCCTTCTATTAGTTATAGGTTATAGTACGTTCGGCTTATCCATGAGTCCGGCTTATCTATGATACGATTTTATTTTAAAAATTCGTATGATTTTTGGTCTCCGGCTAATACATGAGTCCGGCTTATAGACAAGAACTTAGGGTACCTCATAGAATTGGAGCAGATAAATTGCTGGGCAATTTATCAAATTTTTAATTTGATTTAATATTAAAAAATCAATATGCAAAGAAAAAACATTTTTATTTAATTATCCACAGCTTCTTTTGAATTTTAAATAAAATTCTTAAAATCTCCAACTCTCTTTCTAAACTTAACTATGTCAACTCTGCTGATGTTGACTGGTGAGTAGGGTTAGTGCTGCTGTTTGCAGTTGGTTTGGTTTTTCCCCAGATGACAAGTCAGACAACTACACTCATCAGTATGTCACTACACACCAGAAGTCCGATGTCCACACAGTATAAATCCTCAACCATCCACCTAACACTGTCTCCATTTCTGAAGCATTACAGGCATGAATAAAAACAGCAGCCTTTGTGAGGTTTTTATGTTAGTGTTTGTGTATCAGGTATGAGGTTTTCATTTTGAGTGTGTATTTTTGTGTAGCAGGTGAATTGAGCTGCCCAATTACAATAATGGATAATCAGCATATAGTGCATTCATATTGAATTAGCATTTATGAATACGGTAAGGAAACCTATGGTATAAGAGACGGAGGAATAGATTTAGCTGGTGGTAGTTAACCCTGAAAAATGTATTCAGCAGTTTAACATGCCACACAAGTCTTCTGTGGCTCCATGAGCCCCAGACAACTTTGTCCCAATGCCTGTGCACTCACCACCAGGCTTGCCTCACTCCAGTCACCTTGGCTCTGAGAGCACATCTGAGTCTCGCTGATGGCCACCGAAGAAGGATGGTCTTTGGAAGTGAAGATGCACAGCTGAAGTGCTCTTTAAAAGCAGTGTGTATGCATTCACCTTAGCAGCTCATGTAAACTTGTTTTATAGCTGGCTTCATGTATCCCCACCACCTCTGACTACCCACGTGACCCTCTCAAGTTTTGTCTTACAACATATAAATCTTTTAAGATTATTGGAGAAATTCAAACATACATCTATTTTACTTTGTGAGCAGAGATTAGCCATTGGAAAATAAAATATTAATGAAATAAAACTTCCCTTTGCTAATATTTCGTATTGTTGTCAGAAAATATACCAGGTTTTGGACTTTGTATATAAAATGTGTACCTGCATGTCTATATAGTGCTGATCTTCAATCTTTAAGGTGTATTGAGAACATATCGAGAAATATCGAATATCACATTTTGGGTCACAGTAATCGCAATTTCAGTTCATATCACTCAGCCCTAGAAATGATCATTTCACAAAAAGCCTCCACAAACTGTTGATTGATCCAAAAGAGACATGCTACTTTTGCTGAGGGATTGAGGGATTGTTAAGAGCATTTCTTCCCCTGCCAGCAAAAGCATTTCTTCCCCTGCCAGCAGCTGTATTTCTTGAGACGACACAACTGGAACACGTAATGTGGATGCTGAGAATTACAAAAAACAGGTTCTCCTTTTCTTTAAGACAGCTACTTATAGAGCTGCTTTCCCACAACAAAGGGTATTTCATGTCTGCATACTGTATGCTGCCAGTTAAATTCTGTTACATGTCCTGTCTTTGCTGAGAGATTGCCGAGTGTCACCTCCCATTCCCAATACCAAATGCATCCTTAGACAGCACAGTTAAATCATGTACTTAGGATGCTGGGAATAATAAGCAGGAGTTTTCCTGCTCCAGCTAATAATTAAACTGACTACATGTGCGCATAAAGCAAAAAATGATCGAAAATGTGTGAGAAAGGCCATAATATGCAGTACTCTTCCTCAGTGTTAGGGATGGCTGCTGTGTATTCATCCATTTCAAAATTAGTTTGCTTCTTTAATAAATATAAACATGGAAGTAGAGGGATGAAAATTCATTGAAATTCAGTTGAAAACAAAAAGTTTACGGTTTCATATACTCATTCGTATCTGCAAGACCTCCATGACTTGAGTCCTGCCAACAATAATCTTTGGAAAAGTCAAATTTCAAATGTGTTAGCTTGGATAGGCTCCATTTTCCAGGCAACCCCACATTAGATAAGCAGGTTAAGGAAATGGATTGGTGAAATGAACTCATAGAATAGCCACAAGTACAGAGATGGCCATTTGTCAGGAACCTTGATAACATACGTCATGTAAATTTCACTTTAGTGATACCACAGGATAATAATATTTATTCTGTATACAAATAAATATAGAGTGAAATAAACAGTATATTGAATTAAATGAAAAAAACTTAAATATATTCAATTTGAAATTAAACATATTGAGTGAAATGAAATAAACAAGCTACATAAATAGGTAAATTGGTACAGGGCTGGCTTAAAGCCTCTGTCCCTGTTAATTTTTATAGATGTGTGTGTGTGTGTGTTCAATTTTTTTCTGTTCACCATCAAGCATATAGTCTGGTAGGGCATACAAGCTGTCAGCTAAATTCACTTATAAGTTTCCTTGAGTATATGTGTGCGTGTGCATATGCTACTATGTTATGTGTCTCTAAAACAGGTTGTGTAGAAATTTAGCAAATCAATAGGCCCATGACTAAAGAGAGTAGACTACAAAAACTTAAAAATACATAAAGAAAGAAACTTAAAGCTAACCCAAAAGAATAAACAGAGGGATAAAACCAGAAGTATGTGTAAAAGTACTAGAAAAAATATATCTACAGTCAAAGCAGAAAGTATGTGATCCAATTTCATAATATTTCAATGACAAGAAATTAAACTAACCTAACGGAAGCTTATTCCCATCACTCAAAAAATATTTATTGCTTCATTTTGCAACATTATAGTGCCATTTTGCAATGGTTATTGCATTTTTTCACAAACGTTTTGCAATAATTGTGTTATTTCACAAAGATATTGCCTGCTGGTGATAATGCCATCAGGCGGGAAATACAGAACAAAAGTTAAAGATATACATTTACTTTTAATCAAATTTAAATTTAGTAAGATTAGTACAGTTGTTTTAGCAGAGGCAGAGCTAACATTCCATTCCTGCCTAACAATACAAGGGTAGTGCAATGGGTTTACACCTTCTCCCCTTCCGTTTGTGCATTGATTGGTGTTAGTGAGTGTGCCTAACTGCATATGATTAGCTGTTTTAACACTGAGTACTGGAAAAGTTTCAGTAATGCTTTTCAAATAAAAAACGTGTTTAGTCCTTCAATGTGCTATAAAGTAAATAATATCCATCCACTTTTTCCATCTCCATTCCAGGTGCCTGAAGATTTGAGGTATGAGCACTGTCTACTGCCCCACCAAATCACACTGTTTCAGAATATCAGTAGCAATTAACTGGATTAAAACTGAACTGATACTTTATTCATAGGGTTCTGTTACTGCATTGCATTCACCACACTCTTTTCTAATTGGCTATGTGATTAAGCCCCACAAAGACCAGTGTACTGTCTACCACGTTTGCTTCCTACCTTACATCCAATGCTGTTGCAGTAATCATTGACTTCCTGTGACATTAAACTGGGCAGATTACATTTACATCTCAACACATGCAGGACTAAGTGTACAGTGATCCCACGCCTATCGTGGAAGTTACGTTCCAGACCCATCTGCAATAGGTGAAAATCCGCGATATAGAAAGACCACAATTCTTTTATAGTTTAAGCCTTAAAATACCCCTCCCACACACTTTAAACACATTTAAACTTATTAAAACACACTTTGGATACACATATGATACACGGATGTCGGGCTAAAGATATAAGTAACATAACAATAATCATCATCAGTTTTACCTTCTCCTGTATGGTCAAGGTCTTCCTCTGGCGCTTAGGCTCACTGCTACCAGAAGGCTTACAAGATGCAGGACGCTTGGGAGCCATCGTAGGGCTTAAAACAAAAATGCAAAGTTCACAAAAGTTTGCTCAGAAAAGTCGGACCACAAGCAAGGTATGTGATACGCGATTCGTCTGGGACCCACGCTCGCTGTTCTTGTGAGATTACACCACGTTAGCAGCAGCTAATCAGAGCCCAAGAGAATAAAATCTGCTCTGATTGGTTGAGTCTCCTCTTTCAGCCAATAACGGCCTTTGTAAGAAATCATCTGGGTGCTGTAATGCAAAACTCTTTGTCTGCTGAAACCATATGCTTTGTTATAAATTGGCTGCAAAGTATACTACAGGTAGGATGTACTTATTGAATTTTTCTGCGATATGGCGGGGGCGCGATAGTCGATGATAGAGCGGGGGATTACTGTATGTCAATAACCTCTGTTTAGCTCTTGTCACCTAATTGCATGCTATGTTTGTACTTACCCTCTTCCTTACTGGCTGTCACTAGTCAATCAGAGCATGCATGTGCATATCATTTACCACAGCAGGCAGTCTTTGCAAAATAATACACATTTATAGTGAAATAGTAAGATTTTGTACAAAGAGAAAGACAAAAGGGAGAAACTACAAAGGAGAGACTACAAAGCAGACACTAACTTAGTAAGGGGAGTTAATGATGTAAAAAATAATATATGTTTTCTTTTTATTGATTTGTTACATTTTTTTCTTCCCTTATCTCTAATATAATTTCTTATAATAACTTATTTACTTAGTTTTGTCCCAGTGTATTGCGGACACACTAAAGTTCCACGTGGCACATATTAAGTTGTAAAAAATGTTTTTAAATAGATATTTGAAACTCTTAAATAGTACCTTGAAATTTTTTTTTGTATCTTGTCTGATTTTCTGCATTTATTGTGCTTGTTTTTGTTTTTTGAATTGTTTGGTGTACAAGATGATGAAACTTGCAAGTCTGAAAACTTATTGCACTCTATGGTATATAGAACACTTTGATTAACAATTATCCCTAGTTTAAGGCATATTTTTAAGGCATAGTTTTCCATTTTACCAAGGAGAAATTATTCAGTGTCATGTTGTCAGGGCATATTAAGATTGATATAACTTTCTGAAAACAGATGGAATAGGTTTGAATTGTATGTATATATGTATGGACTAAATTAAATAACCATTTGAGGGCTGGTGATAAAAGCCACAGTTTTTAGGCAGCACAATGCCACAAGTTAATAAGTTTAAATTAAGTTCAGCTAAATAATGTAACCAGATTAATAATCAAGCTTTAAAAACAACAGAACAGATAGATCGTACTATAACTTGCAGTTTCCTGTAGCTTAAGCATTCTTGGCAAAGACCTGACACAACTAAAGTTGCAAGTTTGGAAAGCACAAATAAACTGAGCTATTGGTTTGCTTACCAATATTTTGCTAGAGGTCTTGTATAGATCACTTACGTATTACATGTTATATAAAGAGAATCATAATTGTGCTTAAAAACAATTAAGTTTTCTTTTATCTTTAGTAGTTATAATAATATGAGCTGGGAAATGGAGATTTTCAGATTAATTAATTTGTCCTGTATTTGCTTTGTTTTCAGGGAAAATTATTTCCATTGAGACAACTGCACTACGAGCCACTGGACGTGTTGGCTGGGAAGACCTTGTCAGAAAATGTATATACGCCTTCTTCCAGCCTCAGGGCAAGGAACCATCTTACGCCAAGCAACTTTTGCAAGAAGGTTGGGTTTTGTTAAGTTAATATACTAATTTAAATCTATAGCATTTTTAGAAGAAATAATATACCTTTTATTAACAATATAGTGTTTTGGTTGTTTTCATACCTTTCCATGATTACAAAATACTGACTACTCAATATAAAGTTTGTTACTTATGACCCTTTTTAATGGGTTTATATTTTTTTCAATCCAGGATGCATTTGCTGTGCTGTATTTTTTAGATAGTGACAGTGTCTTCAATTCCCTTAACTTCAATTTGTTGTTATCATTCATTCCAACACAATTGAATATTTTTGTTGCTATACCTGGTAGTGCAGAAATATCATACATGCAGCAAAATTACATTATGTTGTACAAAAACAAAATGCAGTAGACATACTACATTAAGTGGAACAATCAGAATATGCAACCTTGCCAACTGCAACCCCTAGCTGAATCATTATGTGTAAAAGCTATTAACCCAGGGACTATCAAGTTGTCCTGATCTGTGTAAACAAAGTATAGTAAATTCCTTCTCTGGCCAACCCTGAAATTTTTCGATACTTCATGTGAAAGAACTATTAGTTTTAAACATACCTTATTAAATAGTGGAAAATGTTTTGGACAGTTATTGGTATATAAGGAGGTTGCGACATATACTATACATGAGGCAAGTGCTAATATTCTGACATGTTTTTGCTGAGGGAAAAAAATGAATAATACTTATTTCTAAACATACAGTACTTCTAATAATTGTATTATAATAAAAGCACATTGTTTCCATGTCTATTAAAATAAAGTATAGCTCATTACAGCTGCTGCTTATTCATTGTAACTGATTTGGCTTTAATACTTTTTGAGATAATTGTGTAATTTTACTTTTCTGTAAGCAGAACAAGAATCAGTATTAAGTACATTATTTTTTTTATTAAGCAACCAGTAAATCTGAAACATATTCACTGTGCTTTTTTCATGGTATATGAGGAGAGAGATTCTGCGGTAAGAATTCTGGGTCTTGTAGCAACAGATTCAGTGCAGGAGCTGGTTGTTTAGAGATAATCACAATGAGGAGAGAGAGAGGGAGGGGAACATAGTCTTACGTCTCTACATGTAACTCTATATACACTCTCCACCTCGGTCTATCCTGGTTTCACATAGGCCAGTTTTACATCTAACCCTTTATATAGTTGAACCCCATACACACCCTTATGTGATGACTGATAATGTAAATCTGATTCAACAAGTAGCACAACATTTTCATATTAATTTGAATCTCAATAAAACATCTAATATCCAGTTATTCATTATTAGGAATTATTTTCCCTTTCATGTCCAATCAGTTCAATAAAGCTATATCAGAGATTTAAAAAACGAAAAGGTGACTAAATGGTCTTTGTTATAGAACTTGAAGGATGTATACACTCTTATTTTGGCACTTTCAAAAACAGCCTGTTAATAGTCTGACAAACAAGTTAGTAAATTACCTTTTTACTTTTAAATTTGTGTTTCAAAAGACTACTGTTTAAATGCAGTAGTTGTTACATTTGTTATTACTTCACTTTCCAATAAATCAGTAGAATTTAGGATATTGTTTAAGTCTGTTGTTTTTTGTAGAAGGCACACACTTCCCTGAAAAATAGTTTCTGTTAATTAATGCCCAATTGCAAACATAAAAATACACACATCCCAAAACTGTCACCACAGACAGAACACTTAAACATTACCACAATATATAATTCAGCTATTTTTATAAACTTTGAATGTTAGTCCAACATAGAACAGTACTATTTAGGCTACAGTTTTGTCTGTTGCTGAGTTCCTGGATATTCAGCTATGTCCATGTGGCATAATTATAAGAATTTTGCCAAAAACTATGAGGGAATATTCTGAAAGTAGTCTAGTGTTAAAACTTAGAAACTTACAGCAAGCATCAGTGTGTGGTGACTTTTTTGTCATCTTATTCAAATATTATTTAGAGAAGTTATTTCAGTAAACAACTTAATTATAATAGATATCCACCACCTCAAGAATCAGAATATTTTGGCACGTTCTTTGTATATTTACTTTTACTTGTCTCGCAGCTTAAAAGTTATCATTATGCAGTGTTTGCATTAAGTAAGACATTTTGCTATTAATAGCTAAAATATAATTTTTATCATATATGCAAACTATGTTTATATTTAAATTTATATAGAAAGAATCCTACATGTCTGCACAGGGATGGGCTAATTATTGACAATATTTGTTGCATATGAAAACTTAAAGCTATGTGCACTCTCCATTTTAGCATGTAATGCTATTGTTTGAATTGAAAGAAATTTATCATCTACACACTCTAGAATGTTGACCTTAATTGCATTGGGAGACTAACACATGGTATTGGATCACAATAGCACCTTAGCCATTGAAACCACAACTGCATATGTAATTGTGGTTTCACTAACAAAATGATAATGAGCATTTAGGATGATCACACAACCCATATGTACGTCTGAAGTACTTGGATTATTATCTTATGTGTTACTACATTATACATTTTTACATCCGTACATCATCATTTAACTTGTATTACTAGCAGAGTGAACTATTATTTGGCAATAGTGGGTTCAATGGAGCAAATAGCCCCCTACATGAAAACAGTCCTTTAACAGTGTACACTGAAATACATATCAACCCTAATTTATTGTAACCATCTATTAAAACTTAGTGCATTTTAGGGTTATGTTGGCCAGATGCTATTCCATTAGTAATTGGGTTGAAATCAGGAATCAGTCCTGAACAGAGTACCAGTTTATCACAGTTTATTTATTTATTCATGTGCATTCTCGCACTCTAATATTGGGCCAATTTAGAATTGACAGTTAATTTTGCATATCATGAAGATTTTAGGAGGAAATTACCTGGAGAGAAACAGTTACATCAAAAGATCACCAAGTAAGGCACATATAAAATTTAACATAGATGGGTGGGTATTTTCCTTAATTTGTTTAAGATCTGCATTTTCAATACACATTCAGTGGAGTATTATGTACAACTTTTGTTTGATAAAACCTGTTGATCAAGTTTTTTTTTCTTCTTTTTTGTTGTGAAATCGTGTTAATTCAAAGATGTAGTATGCATTATTTAAAATGAAACCCCACAATAAAGACCATTTATGTTGGTAGTAGATTTCATAAAAGAAATACACCTAATTACAAACAACTCTTTTTCTTTAGCAATTTCAAACCAGTTTACCCTATTTAAAGGTCATTCCCAGCTCTAAATGAACAAATAAATCTTCAAGTCTTTAAATTCAAGCTCAGTGTAGATTCTTGTAGCTCACAAAATTACTGATGAATTATTTAAATTTACAACATCACATTTTATTCAGTTTCATACATTCACATGCATAATTTTTAGATGAGAAAGTAGTTTGAAAATTTCTTGTACTTGTTTTCGTCATATAAAATATTTAATAACATTGCACTAAATAGTTCTGAATCAACACTTTATGACATTTCATTGTGGAAAGTGTATAGTATATGCAATACTATTTCCAACAGTTTATAAAGTGAAAGATGTAAATCATACGTCAGATTTGTGTGAAGCAGATAATGATAACATTGTTTACTCTGTGAAAATTGTCTGGGGAGGTATGTTGTAAGATCCTAGTATAGTACTGAATTAATCAGTTAATAAGTAGACATAACAGTATATTTAGTACAGCTTAATTAAATACAAGACTGTTGTACGTAATTACAGCTTAAAGAAATACTCCACCCGAAAGTTATATATAATTTTTATATGTTACTTACCCCCTGTAGTTTATAAAAGTGACTGGGAAAATGTTTAATCTCTTACTGTCATGCAGAACAAGAGAAAGTAGTTTATGATGTAATGAAACATAATGGTAACCCATCCAATCCAACAGCAAGTGATGTGAAAAACGTTAATGAAATTTTTTTTTTAAATTCTCACATAACTTGTGTTACATAGTCCATATGTCTGTTAAGCATTTTTTGTTAAATATTATTGATACTTCCAGAAAACTTTGTGTACAAGATGAACCTGAAAGATGCATTTCGATACTATTGTACATTTGTATTGAAAATCCACCTCTCCCATCATTTATTAGTCAAGATTCCTGACAAATTATTTGTTTTAAATATATTTGGTTTTATACGTTTTAGGAAGAAAAGGGAAATTCCCATATCTCAAAGTACATGGAGTCTGAGTTGACAAACAAAAATGCCACAAAGTCCTCCATATTGTAGAATTCCAAAATGTATTTCACAAATCCATGCATCTAAAGTAATCAAAATAAAAATCAAGCTGCTAATGTTGTAGTTAGGATTTTCTGTATTTGAAATGTATGTGTTAATTCAAACATTGTGAAATGCTATGGTGTAATTAGCTAAACTATTTAATATAGTATGTGCAGATATGTTATTATGTCCACTTTGGCTTTACTCAATCTTCATCATATTTTTGTTTTTTTTTGTGGTATTTTAAATTTTGTTTTGTTACTTTTTTTTGCAGTAATGACCCATGGTACAGCCAGCAGTCCAATCTACAGGTTCTCACTGAGTGATGGCACTCTTTTAAGTGCTCAGACTCGGTGTAAATTATACTGCCCTTCCAAGCTAGATGCACAGCCTTTTATCATGGGCGTTCACACTATCCACAGGTATGGAAATGTCAGTGTTAACTGGACTTGGTTTGCAATGAAGAATATTTTTAAGGCAAAAACAGGGCTGTTTATGATTTAATTTCTGTTCCAGGTGCCCAGGTTTTCCTTTACAAGAAAAATATGGGCTGCTGTCTACTTTACAAATTCTTTCTTCCTTCCTTCCTGCCTCCTTCCTTTCTTTCTATCTTTACTGAAATGTAGTGGCTCTTCTAATTTCTTGAATCTATATACTCGCTCATCAACAAAAGCACTATTTCATGTTTAGTTAAAAAGCTGAAATTTTCCAAAACGTACAACTAGGGTATTAGATATCCACTAAGAAAGGACATTTCAATACATCAATATTTGGGGTAACCCACAACTCCCCATGGAAAAGCTAAATACCCCAAAACCTCAAAAATGCCTTGATGAATTTGATTGAAGTTTGGTAATATTACAGACAAAAAAAAACTAGCTGGCACATTTTTTTTTTTGTTTTTTTTTGTTGATAAATGTTTTATTTATTTTACCCTCGGGCGTAGTGACTCCACCAACTGAAACGTTTAACAATCTCTATGCTGCAAATGAGAAACATTGGTCTTAGATATTGGCATAATGATTAAACCTACTGCTCTGTGCTCCTTGTTCTTCACATTAATACATCAGTGTAACACATACTGTAGGATACCAGCACCTGTATATATCCACGTCAAGCACTACTTTACCTATACAGAGGCAGTCACATCATAGGACTAACTACTTGCTAAATGATAAATGCATTTTTACTTGTCTGATCTCAGACATCATCTTTTAAAAAGTGCGAGTATATTTTGTTTCTGCTTGCTGGAGCTTCCCGGGTCCTCCCTGCGTGGAGTTTGCATGTTCTCCCCGTGTCTGCGTGGGTTTCCTCCGGGCGCTCCGGTTTCCTCCCACAGTCCAAAGACATGCAGGTTAGGTGGATTGGTGATTCTAAATTGGCCCTAGTGTGTGCTTGGTGTGTGTGTTTGTGTGTGTCCTGCGGTGGATTGGCACCCTGCCCAGGATTGGTTCCCTGCCTTGTGCCCTGTGTTGGCTGGGATTGGCTCCAGCAGACCCCCGTGACCCTGTGTTCGGATTCAGCAGGTTGGAAAATGGATGGATGGATGGAACCTAGATCATCTGACACTTTTAGACATTTAAATACCAAAATTAAGAGAATCAGCTGTAATTGTTAAAAAAAAAAAATTTCTTCTTCAGAAGTGTACTGTGCAAACTTCTAATCCACTGCAGACAAACATTTATACAGCCATTTAAAATTCAACCACATAGTCCCATATGAAGAATGCATGAAAGTTGAGCAACAAGCACAAAATTTCAGTAATGTTAGGTCTGCAACACAGATAACTATAATTACCTGTGTACACTAACACATGTATGCATACAGTAAGCTGTTGAACATAAAACCCGATAACAGTAGTTATCACACATTGTTTACTAAAAGACAAGGCTCCAATTAAAACTGTGTGTAACAATGGTTTAAAAAATGTATCAACAGTCAGGGTAAGAGAAGTTATCCCCTCTTGCAATTATTCTTCCAAAGTTGCATGGCATTCACTCTATTCCAAATGTCAGAGAAAGTTCAAAATGTATATGAATGAAGTAGCACTTTATGTAACCATGACCGAACTGTGATTGAGCAGAACTATGAAAGCATGCCTGAGTGTGATGGTTCATTATATTGATGTGGAATATACAATACGCTGAAAACAAATACTTGCAGTGCTGCTTCTTCAAATGAGTACGGCTTTTATTTCCCTCAAGTATAGGAATGCCTCAGCTCAAGGAATGATTCTGGCAGCATGTATCAATGTGTTGCTATCGAAATACTTCTCAAGCTTGCCTTATATTCACATTGTTACATTTAATGCTTTTGTATACCAGTACACCAACACTATGAGGTTGTGTGTACATTAACTTCTTAATCTTCTGTTATTGTCATTTAAGATTTTATCATGTACTTTCATTTTTACATAAACATGCAACCTCTGTTTTGTTGGTTTTTCAGAAGGAACATTAATTTTGCAAAAACTTTTGCAAAAAACAAAAAAACAAAATTAAAACAATGATGCAGATTTTATAAGTGTACTGTATCTTTAATGCAAGATTTTAAAAAGAAAAATTATTATTAACTAATCCAGCACGAACAATTTCAAATTAATTATTAAGTGGTTCCCTGCCCAATGATGGCTGCATTGTACTGTGTGTAAAGAGAATACAGGATATAAAGTTGGCAAGACATGGTGTTCCTTTTTTATTATACGGTAAATTGAAATTAATAATCACAGTTGTAATATCGCATATGTTATAATATAGGCAATAATTGTCAATTATTAAGTTAGTCATATTTGTGCCCCCCTATTAAAATGTTCACTTCATTGCATGCACCATGTCAATGCTGTGTATATATAATAAGTTAAAGAAAAACATGATTCAGTGTATATTGCTTTTGATCTAAACCTTCCTAGACTTTGGTACATTACAAGATTACACATCAAGGAGTTACATTCAAATCTGATTGAAGCTATCATTTTTATAGAATGTGCTACAGGAAGAAATTATATTTATACCAAAAATTCCTATTATTTCTACTAATTACCTGTTTCAACTAAATAGAATACAGTTTACTGTAAAATTGTGTTTTGCGGTGGCCATCAGTAAAAGCCAAGGTCAGTCACTAAGAAAAGCAGAAATTGATCTACTACAGGAATGTTTTAGTCATGGCCAATTGTATCTGGCATATTCCAGAGTTGGGAGTTCCATGTATTTAAGCTGGAGTTGGAATATTCTGCTTTACAAAGTGTCAGTGCAGACAGTTCATAAACTGAGGCTTATTGTTTTAGATAATAAGGCATGTGAACGATGAAAAAAATGCAAGATGTTTGAGATGAAAAGGAGAAGCAATATTTAAAGTCCACCACTATTTTTAGTGTTATAAAACAGAAAACACTGAGACCATAATCTGGATGCATCCAGTTTATTTAACCAGAATTTAAGTTTCTTGAAATAAAAAGATGTCTAAAAATATTTCTAAAGGTTATTTGTGCTTAATGGTTTGTGTTCAACAGGGAGCATTATCTCCATAAATGCACCAAGTTAAATTCTGGAAAGCTGGGAATCATGCTGTGGAAAAGTGGTTTCACTTAGCAAATCAACAGCAGTGCAAGTGTAACCAAAAAAAATGATGACACAAAGAATAATTTTATACGTAGCTTGTATTAAAGCATTTGTAAAGTCTGGAGGCTGGAAGGTTACAGAACATTCTCTGCCTTTTTTAGGCAGCAAAAAATAAAACAAAATACGAAAGATAAATACAAAACCCTATTCAATGTATACATTAAAAACAGTCACATTATAAGGTATACCTACTTGTTAGTGTACATAACCTGCTCCTTCAAATAGCCATTAATGTAGATTCCTCTAAATATTTAAAGCATACATACATGTTAAAAATATTTGATTGTTTTTCAACCAAAACTTTAGGTTGGTTATGACAACTTACCAGTTGACTTACTTAACATCATTCAGAAACAGCTTCATTGGATGGGAAAGGTAAGAGTAGAATGTCCAGGCTCATTGAAGCTAACAGAAAAGCCACACCTATTCAAATAGTAAGTTTGCAGCATGAGTGTCTGGTCAATAGATCTGCACACACTACTCAATGCATGGACCAAAATGCTAAGAAAATGTTTCAAACACCTTGTTGATTCTGGAGTCAGAAGGGTAGCCTACCTGGTACTAAACAGGTATATTAAATATATTGTTGCCACTGAGTGATATACTGTACTTTTTTACCTTCAAAATGCTCAAGTTGGTAAGGCTTTTATGGGTGGTAATTTAATGCAAAGTGTTGATAACAGTTGTAGAATGAAATAATTTGATGGAGTCTTACAGTGTGATCTGCTACTGCTGTCTTTCACTATTAATGCCACTATCCTTTCTTCACTGTGAGATCCTGTTCCAAGGTTAGTAAGTAAAACTGTATCATAGTAAGTTCAACACTAAATTTCACTAAAGGAACTGCATATATTCAGAAGTCTTGATAATCATCACAATTACAGTCAGAAGTAAACAGAGTGAACATTCAACCGGTATCTCTAACTAGAATATACTTTTATGAAGTAATGAGAATTCAGTCTTCCTTTAAAATCTAAGACTGATGGTGCACCTCTTACATTGTTAGGTATATTATTTCAGTGTTGTGGGGTACTCTTTAGCTAATGACAAGTAGTCATATTTACTTAAATTATCCATATTACTAACCGAGAATGCTAAACCGGATGATGGACGCAGGCACATCCGGCAATGGGCCGTAGCTGCAAAAAGACGTACTGCGCAGGCGCAAAAAGAGTCCGCGAGAGTCGGCTGAGGAGCCGAGAAAGGCGGACAAAAGAGGGCGAGAGAGGCGGATGAGGGGCCGCGAGAGGCGGACAAGACCACAGAAAAAAGGAGTGAGCACAGGAAAAATGGAGAAATGAGGAAACGCAGGCAAAGCACGAAACACATTGCACACGAAACTAGACCCAAAAAAAAAAAAGAGGCTCGCGCACAACAGCAAGGCACCCCCCCCCCCTACAGGCACCGGACGGGACACACACCAAGAGGGGGATTCAACAAGCCCATGGAACACAAAAAAAAGAACACAAAACCACCCCACAGACCCTACAAGCAAGGGACGGGACACACACAAACAGGGGCATTCAACAAGACACAGGAACACAAAAAGAAAGAAGACGCTCGCGCGACAACAATCCTCAATCCCCCCCCCCCACACACACACACACACACACACATCCATAAGAAGTGACACCCAAAGCCACATATTCTAAAGTGAACATCAACACCTTCACACTAGACAGCATAGGTGTCAGCATTGGTGTATCTCCTTACAATAAAGCACTATTAACCGTTCAACTGCAGAAAAGGAAACATATTAACAGTGACTGCGATCCTCCTTATTACTTATCCATATTTCGCATGCTGAGAAAGAAACAAGTCATGAATACACGGTCACGGGTACAAAACGAAAAGGAAAGGATAACAGGAACAAACACACGAACACGAAAGAAACAACAAAATACACGGCTATGCAGCATGGGTGGATCTCATTACAATAAGGCACTATTAACCGTTCAACCGCAGAAAAGGCTCCATATTAACAGTGAGTGCAATACTCCTTATTACTTATCCATATTTCTAAAAGAAAAAATGTCTCGACTCCAAAAACGCAAAGCTCAACTAAAGCTTCTAACTAACGATGTACCTAAAAGTAAAACCTTTATGAACTGCATTAGATCCTACAATACTTCATTTAATATGCACAAATCTACATCCTAGATCCACATGACGCAAATTATCAATCAAAGTGCTGCATCGCAACAGGCACGGATTCAAAACGAAACGCCTCCCGTCTCAGACATACGTTGATGGCAGCGAAGGCTACAACGGGCTTCTCACACAGCACAGGCAAATCGATTACAGCTCCAAAACAACACGTCCCAAATACTACACATGCAACAACGCGCCTCTCAAACGGCACAAGCAAAACATACACCAGGAAAATTAATTCGGATTAATGAATGTCATTTGCAATCATTGTCATTCAGTTCACTTCCCTGAAGAAACAACTGGCAATACAAGTTATACATTTACACGTTGTTGTCAAAAGGGTCAAATTAGACTGCCTTCTTTACATTCATATACTGAATATCTACAGAAGCTTATAACTGACGATGTACCTGAAAGTGAAATCTTTATCAACTACATTAGATCCTACAAATCGGAATCCACTATGAACATTAACAGTGGCACTGCACGTGACATCCGTCTTGAAAAAATGTTTATTGATGAATGTTCAATGGCATGAACAAACGTTTATGAATAATAATATTCGATTTGGAGGAAAGGTACTTTTATGAGGAGGAGATTTTAGACAGTGATTAGCTATTCTTCCAGATACCATGCACTCAGCTATTGTTCAGTGCACCTTAAAATACGCAGACAATTGGCATTGCTTTCAAAAGATACAGTTAGTAAAAAAGATACGATGTCCAGAACCAGATCATAACAATTGCTTATTACAACTGAGAGATGGTACACTCACGAATACAGATGGACTTCAGCCACATATTATTACAATTCCTCAAGCCTTTATCTGCGACGACTTAGTTACAAAGAGATTTGGAACAGCAATCTCATTAGACCAAATGCCCCTTTTAACACAACGCACTATATTATGTCCAAAAAATATTAATGTGGAAAACATAAATACCCAAGTCATTCCATTACTTCCTGGAAAGACACAACTCTTTCTAAGCTCTGACAAACTCGACTCTGATCACAACAATAACCATCTTAAATGACCTTACAAGTTCTGAGCTGGAATTACCTTTTACACTTAAACAGCGTGTACAAAGAAATTTTCAAATAAACCTTTACACTGTGCCACACACTTTATTGTTTGCTTTCTATTTGCATCATCTACACCGTCACACTATTCTATATCTCATTCATACATCACGCTCTTTGTCATTCCCAACACCAGGGGTTGGCGAGCGAAGCGAGCAGGGGGCGGAGCCCCCTAGTATGTGATAGAATCTGAAAATGCATTTAAATTACTACATGCATTTAGACGTTTTTGACTTTTCCTGTTTTCATGGTATCAACTAAAATACCTCAGAAGTTTTCCTATCTTTGTGTGTTGTTGACTATGCAAAATAATCTTCTCATTTTTAATGTTTTTACTTCGATTACAGGGAACACAGCACTCTTAATACTCAGGAAAACACTAATATGTGCCTCCCACCCATGCATGAGAAAAGTTCCCTAGCTCAAAACCAGCCTTCTCCAACCCATACTACTCATTCCAATGTCAGTTATGTACAGCCAGGAAGTGAAACCAGCCATATATCAGACTCAAGCCTGCACACCAGCAATTGTAACAACAATGGAATCAATGGTGGATCAGGTACCTCCACCAATCCTTCAGGAAACTACGTCTCTCCAGTGACAAATCGGGTTGTTAACCCACCAATGAACAGCCCTTCTCCTCTGGGAAGTCCTTTAACAGCAACCTCATCTCCTTTCATGTCACCTCGACCACCCCGTGGAAGTCCTGGACTTGTACCTGGAAACCCTTTTTCTCCCTATACATCTAACATGCACTCTCCTGTGAGTATTGTGTGCAGCCCTAGTGCTAGCAGTGGAGGAAACACCATCACTAGACAGCATTCAGGCCAACTTGGGCCTTTAGGAGAAGTAACCGGCTCACCTCTCAGTTTATCACTACATTCAGCAACTCTGCAAAGGCAAAACCAGACATCAGTGGGTACCCCAGTTCACAGTTCCCCTGGGCACATTACCCTTACACTGAATAAATTAACAGAAGTCCCATCAACATCTTTGTCTGAATTGGAGTGTACTGTGGATGGAAGGAGTAAAACTCCCCAACCTTTCAGTAGCTCTAAGTTTTCACAGCTACCAGAGAACAGTGACAGAGGCCAAGAAGCAGATTCACAAAAAGGACTAGAGTTGCAGAGTGCTGCTAGCAAATCCTCTCCTGCCCATTGTCCAGCCTCGCACAGTTCCCTTACAGAACGCCATAAAATCCTGCATCGTTTGCTGCAAGAAAGCAGCCCTACAGAGTCAGTAAATCAACTGCATTCTGTAGAAGATGAAGCCAACAGTAAGGATTCAGGAGCGCCAATAAAGCAGGAATTGGCAAACTGTCACCATAACAGCAAAGAAGGGCATAACCATCAGCTACTACGATACCTTCTTGATAAAGATGATGATGATGATGATGAATTGGACAGCTTGACTTCTTCAGAACTATCCAGCAGAATTGCACCTCCATCTCGCACTGATTCAACTTCTCCAAGTAAGATGGTCAAGGAAGAAACAAAAAGGGAACCTAGTCATCAGGTAATAAGTAAATAAAACATGCTAAATCTTGTATTGTTTTGTATTTTTTATCAAGTATGTATTTATGATAACTATCTGTCTTGTCTATTTTCTTGTGGTATTTTTGTTGAGCAAGCCTAAAGTAATACAGTTTGCAAACATCAGATCACCTGTCAAGGCTAAAATGGAGTTTCTACCATGCATTTATAAATTGCACAGTCTTTTTCTTATGTTTCAAATAAACTGAAACACTGGGAGTAAACATGTCACTTATAGTCATGTTAAAGTCATTTCATTTGAAAATAATCTAACATACTATTTGCAGTTAATTATGCAAGGTTAAATCAAAAAGTATCTAAACAACATTAGCACAAAGCAAGAAGCTACCTTGGTTTGGGTGTCGGATCGTGGCTGGTCAGTTTCCCTTTGCTAGTGCACTGCATACCTTTAAGATATTTATGGAAAACTAGGGGTTAAACATACAGCTATACAGAGAAAGAAATGCAAACTACAGACAGCTGGGCCAGAATTTGACCCGAGTCTTCTGTAACTCAGATAACAACTGTGCCACTCCAGTTTAAATTCATTTACATTTATTTATTTATTCAGTGTGTCAAGCTTGTTAAAGGTACACTGTATGGGCATTGTTTTTATTTAAAAATAAGTGTTTTTTTTTTTTTTTTTACAATACTAAGGAAGCATTATTTTTTGGCGTAAAGACATGCACAGAAAAAATTGTACATCCTTCCATCAATTTTCTATACCTGTTTATCCAGAGTGGAGTTGTGGGGAACCTGAAGCCTATTTCAGCAAACAGTTGATTCAAGGAAGGAACAAATCCTGGAATGGACGCCATTCCGCGCAGGGTTGACTTGAATGCACATCATTAGTTTCACTGCATTTTGCTTACAGTTCATCTGGACATAGTTGGTTTTTTTTGTTTTTTTTTACTCAATACGTTTCATCACTTATCCAAGTGACTTCCTCAGTCTCAGTTGACTGCAGTCGAAAAAAAAACTGTCCAGATGAACTGAATCAACTTTCTAGAATTTCCTTACCTGGATTATTGAGCATGCATCAAGACATCTTGCTTACTGTGTGCCTGTTTTATTGTTGTGTTGACTTTTCTTAAACATAAATTCCACATACATTACTTTGATTTTTGTTTGATTGGACTGATATCTGGGGAATTTGGAAGTTAAGTCAACACCATGAACTCTTTGTCCTGTTCCTCAAACCACTCCTGAACAATTTTTGTATGGAAGAACATGGTAGAGCACATTATCCTACTGAAAGGTGCCACTGCCATAAAGAAATACCCTAGCCATGAATGTGTGTATATGATCTGCAACAATTTTTAGGTAGGTAGTACGTGCCAAAGTAACATCCACATGAATGTTAGGACCCATCATTTCCCAGCGGAGGATTGCCTTACCCGGTTTGCCTTTTTCCCATAGTGCCTAAAAGAAAATGTGATTCAGTAGACCAGGCTTCTGAGTCTGACATGGCCATTATAGGTACTTTTGGGGGGGATGGGCACTCTGACTGGTCTGCGGTTTTGCAGCAGACTGGATGCACAATGTGTTCTGATGCCTCTCGTGGGCAGCATTAAGTTTTTTACAGTTTGTGCTACAGTAGCTCTTTTGTAAGATCAGACCAGGCAGGATAGCCTTCTCTCCTCACGTGCATTAATAAGCCTTGGACAATAATGACCCTGTTGCTGTTTCACCGGTTCACCTCCATTGGACGACTTTTGGTAAGTGCTAACCACTGCATAAAGAGAACATCCTATAGCACTTTCAGTGTTTGGAGATTCTCTGACCTAGTCATCTAGCCATCACAGTTTGGCCCTTGACACTCAGATCTTTACACTTGACCATTTTACCTGCTTCCTACACATTACCTTCAAAAACTGTTCTCTTGGTGCATAATGTGTCTTAACCCAACAGGTGTCATTATAATGAAATAGACAATGGTATTCACTTCACCTCTCTGTGGTGTGGCTGATCAGTGTATATAGGTATGTTTTGATTGAGTATATATTTATATTTCACAAAATTATACATTTTTATATGTTATTCTGAATCCAATAAGGCTTATTATTTCACTGGTCTCCTGTATTGCACCACATTGGGCCCTCATGTCCTTTACTGCATTGGTTAGTCTTTCAAGGAAATGTGTGGGAAAAGTTTGCATTCCTTCACATCTAACAGTATTGAAAAATCCATGCTATGTTCCCTTTCTGCCTTCCTTTTCAGCAAGTAAAAATATTTCCACTCCACAAATCAGTTATTGTTATCTTGAAAGAAAGGAAGCTCCCCACATACTGTAGATAATTTGTTATGTAAAAGTACTATATAATTAGTAATATTTGAACTGTGATTAAATGTTTATTTTTAAAGACCTAATTATATATATATATATATATATATATATATAATATATATATATACACTGTATATTATATAGCCTACATTTTCAATTTATGTTTAAACTTTTCTCTTACTGTATTAAAACATCCAGATCAAAGTTTATGTAAATACCAGGTTTTATTTTTTGTGCGTTTGCCTAAAATATCAAATCTAAATATAAATAATATGCATTAATACTGCAGTAGACTGATTTTTTTGATTATCCTACATACAGGCATAGAATCCTGTTAATATAAGAAAATGTGTAACAATGTTTTGTTTATTATTTAGCATGCAGGTCAAATGGATGCATTGAATTCCTTTCTGCCAGCTTTGGATGGTACAAGGACATCATTACCAAGAAGACAGTCTACTTCTCAGTCAGCTGACAGAGACATTCCTGAAGGTGTCAGTATAAAGCAAGAGTCACAAATAAATAGTGTGAGCAATCAAAGCAATTCTAACAGTGAGTATTTCACACTAGTTAAGTTAAAGATTTCTCTAGATAGCATAACTTTACAACTTGTGCATTACAGAAAGAACTTGCCTCTTTCTATAAAATGTTTATAGGCCATTATTAAGGGTGATCAGACTGCATACAGTGGTGTGAAAAACTATTTGCCCCCTTCCTGATTTCTTATTCTTTTGCATGTTTGTCACACAAAATGTTTCTGATCATCAAACACATTTAACCATTAGTCAAATATAACACAAGTAAACACAAAATGCAGTTTTTAAATGATGGTGTTTATTATTTAGGGAGAAAAAAAATCCAAACCTACATGGCCGTGTTAGAAAAAGTAATTGCCCCCTTGTTAAAAAATAACCTAACTGTGGTGTATCACACCTGAGTTCAATTTCCGTAGCCACCCCCAGGCCTGATTACTGCCACACCTGTTTCAATCAAGAAATCACTTAAATAGGAGCTGCCTGACACAGAGAAGTAGACCAAAAGCACCTCAAAAGATAGACATCATGCCAAGATCCAAAGAAATTCAGGAACAAATGAGAACAGAAGTAATTGAGATCTATCAGTCTGGTAAAGGTTATAAAGCCATTTCTAAAGCTTTGGGACTCCAGCGAACCACAGTGAGAGCCATTATCCACAAATGGCAAAAACATGGAACAGTGGTGAACCTTCCCAGGAGTGGCCGGCCGACCAAAATTACCCCAAGAGCGCAGAGATGACTTACCCAAGAGGTCACAAAAGACCGCAGGACAACGTCTAAAGAACTGCAGGCCTCACTTGCCTCAATTAAGGTCAGTGTTCACGACTCCACCATAAGAAAGAGACTGGGCAAAAACGGCCTGCATGGCAGATTTCCAAGACGCAAACCACTGTTAAGCAAAAAGAACATTAGGACTCGTCTCAATTTTGCTAAGAAACATCAATGATTGCCAAGACTTTTGGGAAAATACCTTGTGGACTGATGAGTCAAAAGTTGAACTTTTTGGAAGGCAAATGTCCCGTTACATCTGGCGTAAAAGGAACACAGCATTTCAGAAAAAGAACATCATACCAACAGTAAAATATGGTGGTGGTAGTGGGATGGTCTGGGGTTGTTTTGCTGGTTCAGGACCTGGAAGGCTTGCTGTGATAGATGGAACCATGAATTCTACTGTCTACCAAAAAATCCTGAAGGAGAATGTCCGGCCATCTGTTCATCAACTCAAGCGGAAGCGATCTTGGGTGCTGCAACAGGACAATGACCCAAAACACACCAGCAAATCCACCTCTGAATGGCTGAAGAAAAACAAAATGAAGACTTTGGAGTGGCCTAGTCAAAGTCCTGACCTGAATCCAATTGAGATGCTATGGCATGACCTTAAAAAGGCGGTTCATGCTAGAAAACCCTCAAATAAAGCTGAATTACAACAATTTTGCAAAGATGAGTGGGCAAAAATTCCTCCAGAGCGCTGTAAAAGACTCATTGCAAGTTATCGCAAACGCTTGATTGCAGTTATTGCTGCTAAGGGTGGCCCAACCAGTTATTAGGTTCAGGGGGCAATTACTTTTTCACACAGGGCCATGTAGGTTTGGATTTTTTTTTCTCCCTAAATAATAAAAACCACCATTTACAAACTGCATTTTGTGTTTACTTGTGTTATATTGGACTAATGGTTAAATGTGTTTGATGATCAGAAACATTTTGTGTGACAAACATGCAAAAGAATAAGAAATCAGGAAGGGGGCAAATAGTTTTTCACACCACTGTATATTCATGTCAAGCATAAAGTGTACTCTGTAGTCTGGGAACCCAAGAGCAACTGCAGTGGAAAAAAGTTTTAAAAAAAAAAAAAAAAAAAAAAAAAACACGGTTTATGTCATAATGCCCGGGCCACCTTAAATTCTTTCGCACCTCTTCATCAGTGTCTTTGTTTTGTAAATGTGTCGATCAGCACAGTCAGCAAGCAGTCTGCTATCCCATTCCCCACCAACGCAACTGAAGTTCTCCCAGCTCAAGTCTGTTTATCTTGGATTGAGGTGCCTGGAATTGTATAGGGTAAATAATAAATCATTTGAAATACATACATTTCATGTCTGTTCCATGTCTACAATGATGATTCAAATTCAAAACAGAAATTGCGGGGTGGACCCGGGATCAAACCTGCAACCTCTTGATTTTTTTTTTTTTTTTTTGATCCCAGGTCTACCCTGCAATTTCCATTTTGAGTAGTGAGCTATTGTTATTATTACTATTATATAAAAAAACATACATTTGATTTGAGTCTGTAACATCCTGTGTTTATTTGATATTTGGACTTCAGACTTCACACATTATACAATTAACGTCAGCATTTTGTCATTACATGAAAAAAGTTTGTTTTATTTATGTGTTCAACATCTTTTGCATCGCATTTCTTGTCATCTTG
Source organism: Erpetoichthys calabaricus (assembly GCF_900747795.2). Classification (NCBI taxonomy): domain Eukaryota; kingdom Metazoa; phylum Chordata; class Cladistia; order Polypteriformes; family Polypteridae; genus Erpetoichthys; species Erpetoichthys calabaricus. The sequence goes on along the minus strand of NC_041396.2, from coordinate 95,478,229 downwards.
TATTTACACATATCGTTGTAGACAGAACAGACATGAAATGTATGTATTGTGAATAATGATACAGTATTATTTACCCTACCTCACTCTGAGATAAACAGACTTGAGCTGGAACAACTTCAGCTGCGTTGGTGGGAGATGGGATAACAGGCTGCTTCTGCTGATCGACACATTTGCAAAAAAAAAAAAAAAAAAAGAGGCTGATGAAGAGGTGCGAAGGAATTTAAGGTGACCCGGCATTACGACTATTTACTTAGGCTTAAGGGATTCTAGTATTAAAGTATGATCACTTAAGTTTCCCAGATAAATGTAACCAGTTTAGCGCTCGCTTGAAGAACCAAATGTGGAGGACTCTTCTTTTTTTTTTTGTTGTTGTCTACTCTTGTCTACTCCTTATCTCTAACTAGCAAAATACCCCCGCTTCGCAGCGGAGAAGTAGTGTGTTAGAGGTTATGTAAACATATATATACACATATACATATACACATATCTACACACATTATATATATATATATATATATATATATATATATATATACACACACACATACACATCCACACACACATATATATATACACACATAACATATATATACACATACATATACACATTTCTATATGTATTGTAAGCATACAATACAACTGATAATATGTTGCGCTTATTTATCTGGTGTACCGACATTTTTGCGCGTTTAACGGCTGAAATCTAACGTGGTTTGTGCCCTTCAGAATGAAAACAGTTTGCATTTACCTTTTTAATAAAAGGCGAGCTTTTAAGCCTGAGAAATCACCTCGTAAATGCACATGTTTAATTGCACATGTGTTAATATGTATGCTTACACGAACTTAAAAGGTTTAAATAAAACAAATATATACCTTTTATTGTTACTTCCTAACTTGTGGAGGGTGTATCCTGTAGCAAAGCCCTAATTTTTTTCGTGAAAGCCCGTTTGTCAATAAGTCTTAAAAACAGGTGTAAAGATATTGACAATAAGCTACACAAACCCACCAAGACATGGAATCGTTTAAATCAAGGCGCGAGTCGAAAAACACCATCCTATTCTATTAGTTAACGATTAACACATTTCTATATGTATTGTAAGCATACAATACAACTGATATGTTGCGCTTATTTATCTGGTGTACCAACATTTTTGCGCGTTTAACGGCTGAAATCTAACGTGGTTTGTGCCCTTCAGAATGAAAACAGTTTGCATTTACCTTTTTAATTAAAGGCGAGCTTTTAAGCCTGAGAAATCACCCCGTAAATGCACACGTTTAATTGCACATGTGTTAATATGTATGCTTACACAGTATTAAAAGACACTCAACAATTAACGTCATTTACCTTCGTTCCCGCGTTTGACTCGTGCTGTAAATCTCTTCCTTGTTTTCAGTTCACATGATTATGTAGGAGGCATGATGACGCGATACGTGACTCCGCCTCCTCCATTAGAGTATATGGACAAAAAACAGGTTCCAGTTATGACCATTACACGTAGAATTTCGAAATGAAACCTGCCTAACTTTTGTAAGTAAGCTGTAAGGAATGAGCCTGCCAAATTTCAGCCTTCTACCTACACGGGAAGTTGGAGAATTAGTGATGAGTCAGTCAGTCAGTCAGTGAGGGCTTTGCCTTTTATTACCCTAAGTTCTTGTCAATAAGCCGCGGCTTATCTAAGGAAAAAAGTTGTGAAAATGAAAAAATAGAATATCGGCTTATACATAAGTCCGGCTTATACATCCATCGCGGGGGTTGCGTTCCAGAGCCACCCGCGAAATAAGAATATCCGCGAAGTAGAAACCATATGTTTATATGGTTATTTTTATATTGTCATGCTTGGGTCACAGATTTGCGCAGAAACACAGGAGGTTGTAGAGAGACAGGAACGTTATTCAAACACTGCAAACAAACATTTGTCTCTTTTTCAAAAGTTTAAACTGTGCTCCATGACAAGACAGAGATGACAGTTCTGTCTCACAATTAAAAGAATGCAAACATATCTTCCTTTTCAAAGGAGTGCAAAGCAAGCAGTCAAAAAAAAAAATAGGGTTTCTTGGCTTTTAAGTATGCGAAGCACCGCCGGTACAAAGCTGTTGAAGGCGGCAGCTCACACCCCCTCTGTCAGGAGCAGGAAGAGAGAGAGAGATAGAGAGAGATAGCGAGAGACAGATAAAAAAAATCAATACGTGCCCTTTGAGCTTTTAAGTATGCGAAGCTCCGTGCAGCATTTCTTTCAGGAAGCAGCTGCACACAGCCCCCCTGCTCACACCCCCCTACGTCAGCGCAAGAGAGAGAGAGAAAGTAAGCTGAATAGCTTCTCAGCCATCTGCCAATAGCGTCCCTTGTATGAAATCAACTGGGCAAACCAACTGAGGAAGCATGTACCAGAAATTAAAAGACCCATTGTCCGCAGAAATCCGCGATATATATTTAAATATGCTTACATATAAAATCACAATTTAAATGACCGCTACGCGCGCATGTTGACTCGGCGACGCCGAGAGCAGAAAGAACGCGCTCCGGCCGCTCCAACCGCGCCATGCGGGGAGTGAGAGAGACGGCAATATCTCACACTCTCTCCCCCCTTAAAGAAATTAAATGGGCGCGAGTGAGACCACTGACCTCCCTCCCTTCTATTAGTTATAGGTTATAGTACGTTCGGCTTATCCAGGAGTCCGGCTTATTTATGATACGATTTTATTTTAAAAATTCGTATGATTTTTGGTCTCCGGCTAATACACGAGTCCGGCTTATAGACAAGAACTTAGGGTAGTATAGATTCCAATGATGAAATTGGATTTATCTTTAAAAAATAAAATAGTTTACCCACAGGCCCAGAGACAGTTGTTCAGCTTTACCTCTTGCTGATCAAATAGTCTTTGTTTACCACAACTTACAATACTTCACTTCTGGTAAGTTTTACAACATCAACTTTAAAAAGTTTCAAAAATATCTTGCCTTTGACAATGACTGACCTGTTGTCCTGTCTTGTGTCTTTAATGGGCTTTAAGCATTGTAGAAGGGTACAGCCCGGACACAGACAGGCAGACACGTTGCAGTCCATCACCACACGTTTATTTACACTATTATTGTACATAAGTCACTAAGTGCACCGCCACCAACAAACCCCAACAGTCTCACAAAGTCCTGGCTTCTCCTCCAAGCCGTCTCTTCACTATCCACACACTCAGGGCCTCTCCTTGCCGCCTCCTCTGACCTCGTCCACCTCCTCACCCGACTCCAGCCTTGATTGCAGGGCGGCGGCTCCTTAAATAGGCGGCTGATTGAGGGCCGCACCCGGCCACCTGCCACATGACTCCCCCGCTAGCCGAGACCTCCTGGGACCAGCGAACCATTCCGGGAGGACGGGAACCCCTCAGCGGCAAGCCAACACACTGTAGCCTAGGGCCCGATCCTGCAAATCCAAAAGAAAAAGGGCGGAGGCGTTGCCCTGACGCAGCCCCTCAGCTCGTCCTCAGCTGGGCCAACGCTCTCGGCCCCGATCGGCGCCCCGATGCTCCCTTTCTCGGCTTCCCAGCCCGAGCAGTCCGTGCTCCCCGCCACGGAATCACCAGTGGGATCACGCTCTGTTTCCACCTCTCCAGCTGTGGGATTCTCCTCTGCCTCTGCAGAGGACGGCCCTTTGCGGGACACGCGCACCCAGCAGCATGTCCTCGCTTATCGGAGGAACTGGCTTCCCCAAGCCGCTTCCTCCGTTTACTTTGGGACGCCGCGACGGTTCGGATCTGCCCATTGTAAGAGGGCAGACCCAGCCCCGCTGGCGTCCGGAGCTTAACGGGGTCGGTCTCCCTTACCTTCCCCGCTGTGCCTCTCCGTCCAGGAGCTCCTGCAGTGCGCCGATCCTCTTCTGCCTGCGGCTCTCGATCCGACGCCACTGCCATCCCTCCGGATTCCAGCGTCTCCGCCCGGAGGGCACATCGCTCGGCCGGCAGCGACAGCACAAGGCGCAGTTGTTCTTGCAGCTCCTGCAATATCACCGCCAAGGAGAGAGAAGCAGACGGCGGTGGGCTTACCTCGCGAGTAGTTCCACTCACCGACTGCTCTCTGTGGACACTTCCTTGCTGCCCACTCGGGTTTCTTCTCGGCACGAGACGGACATTCCCTGCTCCCGCCTCTGACCAATCGTTGGCGGGAGGACAGGACACGCTGCCCAATCCCGTGCCTGCTACGAGGAGGGACCTTCGGTCTGCGGCCTCCTCACCCTCATTCCACACTTGAGGGTGAGGTTCTGGGCAGCTCCGCGGCTGCTGTGGCTGCAGCATCTCCTTCCAGGCAGCTCTCCTAGCTGCCACCGCGCTCCCAAGCTGCCCCTGAAACACAAAGTCTGAAAGCAGACCGCTCATGGTCTGCGACTCCACATTTCTCTGCGGGGTTCGGTGCACGCCGCCCCTGCGGCACGTGGGTGAGTTCGCCTGCTGTGCCGGGCCTTCCACGGACAATTCACTATATGCAGGTCCGCACCTTGTGCCAGGTGCAGCCTCCTGCCGACTACGCCACTGTAGAAGGGTACAGCCCGGACACAGACAGGCAGACACGTTGCAGTCCATCACCACACGTTTATTTACACTATTATTGTACATAAGTCACTAAGTGCACCGCCACCAACAAACCCCAACAGTCTCACAAAGTCCTGGCTTCTCCTCCAAGCCGTCTCTTCACTATCCACACACTCAGGGCCTCTCCTTGCCGCCTCCTCTGACCTCGTCCACCTCCTCACCCGACTCCAGCCTTGATTGCAGGGCGGCGGCTCCTTAAATAGGCGGCTGATTGAGGGCCGCACCCGGCCACCTGCCACAGCATCTAGAATTTAAACACCTGAAGAACTAGATACCTCACCTGCTGGATCCACAACAGGTTATCTACAAGTCCACTAGGTCTGTTTTTAACCCTCCACTGTAAACTCAAGCATTTGGAGAAGTCTAATTCCTATGCCCACATACTTTTCCTTAATTTCAGTTCAGTATTCAATATCATTAGTAAATCCTAAGTACGCATGTTCCCTCTTCTGTGAGACACCAGATATACTAACTGGGAAGCTACCAAAGTTAAACTGTAAATATTTTGGATATGAGGCACGATTACCTCAGTATGTATAAAATATGGGAAATAAAATTAAATACTGATGAAGCAATATTCTTTCCCTGTAATTGTTGCATATTTTTGTTTTCCTTTACATGCTGATTTATTCATTTATTTTCTCTATCCTCTTGGTTTAGTTTAGCTTATAGTAGTGACAGAGGTCAGATCTTTCTTTTATAAGTGCCAGCTATCAGAGATTCACAAAGCATTCTGTTGCTTTGTGTGAGTGGTGGTAATTTCATTGTCTGTTAAATACCACAGTGCCTGCAGTGTGGAGCATAATGTACTAATACACATTGGACACACTCAAGTCTGTGGTAATACCATCTATTGATATCATAAACTTGTCACTGTGTTTAAGTTTTAGTGTTCTCCCTGTGTCTGCTTGGAATTTACTTTGCATAATTCAGATTTCTTCCCCACAATCTTAAGGCGTGTGTTCGGGTATTTTGACATATTTACTTTGGACATTGTGAATGCACTCTACAATGGAGTGTACCACTGTCTAAGGTTGGTTCCCTCCTTATGTTGATACCTGATGCTGCCAGAATAGATTCTGGCTTTTCATAACCATGAAATTGGTTTAGGCAATTAAAGGTAAGGATATGATTATGAATAAAAATATTTATAAATCATTGGTGACTTTAAAATGTATTATAAGTGATTGTTAATTATTTTGTTTTTATTATGCATTTAAAGAATGTTTGTTATTGTGTTAAGTATGTATGGTAGTATAAAAGAAAACGGGGATGTTGGCCCCAGGTTCAATTATGCTGTTTATGAATTTTTGATGTATTTGTATGGTCACTATAATTTTTTTTTTCTGCCCACAGTTTTCAGCATGAGCCCTGATACAAAAAATCATTCCCCTTTTGAAATCTGTAGCTCTCCAGGGCAAACAAAGATTCAAGCAGACATGTTTCAACATTTGAACAACAGCAGCCAATTTGCGAGGCTGATAAACTCTTTCTCAATTAAAGGAGGTACAGTAACTGCTCAATAGATAGACAGCATTGAGTTCAAAATTGTTTATTGTAATTGATTCAGTTTTCTGCCTTTGTCCTAAATTAAAAAATATTTGTTTCCAACTTTTACTTTGGATAAATAATGATTTAATTTTTTTCTTTTGTAATGCAGAGGTGTTAAAAGATCAGCAGTTTTCTGCGGACACAATGCCTTTTGAAACAAACATAACCACAATTTCTCAAGATAATATTAGTATTTCTAAAGAGTAAGTAACTTAACGGATTAATAAACTACTTGTATTATTTTCATTTCATTTAAAATGTAGACAATACACAGAGCATTTCACATTTGTTAACATGTCTGGTAAGTTGTTAACCAAATCCCTTTATATGTTAAGTAAACTATTGTTATGGACTCTGGGAGAAACCAAAATTAATACACACAATATACATGCAGTTTAGCAAAGGAATTTACAAGTAAACTTCTAGTACACTGCGGTGGGTTGGCACCCTGCCCGGGATTGGTTCCTGCCTTGTGCCCTGTGTTGGCTGGGATTGGCTCCAGCAGACCCCCGTGACCCTGTGTTCGGATTCAGCGGGTTGGAAAATGGATGGATGGATGGATGGACTTCTAGTACATGTAGCATCAGAAGAATAATTTATAAAACAAAAATATTTTATAACCACTATAAGAGATTTCCATCCTGCATATACCTTCTTACAGCCAGCTACTTCTCCTAGAATAAATCTTCAGGAGTGTTGCTGTTCCTAAGAAGAATCCTAACACGCCTACTAAAATACAATGATTAAGTTATGTCCTGTTTTACTTAAAATTAGAAAAGAATAAATTAACTGTATAAGGAACAATTCAAAAGTTTCTAAAATCTGACAGAAATTATTAAATATTGTCCCCATTTAATTAAATATTCTGAAATATTACCTTGTGAGTATTTCAATATATCTAAGTGATTATTTCATAAGAAATAATTATTTTGATTTACTTTTTAGAGGTGTATGGAAAGGCATATCTGATTAAACCACAATGTACTGTGTCAATGATTTGTATAGATTTGTAATATATGCATTTAATTAAACCGTGCTTTCAACAGAATGATTTTAAAAATTGAATGCACTACCTACTCTAAAACCCAGTTGTTTGTCTTCCAAAACCACATTCTTTGTGTTGTATTATCATGGGTTTGGTTCTTGCAAATGAAACTGGCAATGATAAGGACTTTTATTCTTAAATAAAATTAAATATATTCCATTGTCTAATAATATTGAATGGGGGCCAAACTGTTCAGTAAATGTTTACCATTATTTTCATGTTTATCTGTAGTTTGGTACTCTCTGAAACAAACACTATGTTGCTCTTTAAATGTGTTTATGCATAAAGCTGGATTTTCTGACACAAAAACTGAAAACAAAGCACCTAGATCAGCTGAACAGCTGAATGTTGTGCGCTTTGTTTTTGTTCTCGTGTCCATTTAACATCACTAAACTAAAATTATGAAAACAATGTAGTACTGGGCATACTTATTTTATTAGGAATAGATTTTTTTTAACTGCAGAGACAATTATATCCGACTGTACATTTGTATTTTTGAAATTATGTACAACATTCACACCATTTGAAAATTCTGGCTGAGTACCAATGTAATTGATATAAGAGTGATAACTGGAAATTAATATTTTAGCATTCTGTTGTTTAAAAAGTCAAGCAAAGCCTCATCACATTTCGTTCCAAAATAAAAAACATTGAGATATTCAACAAAAATTATTGATTATTCTTCATTTATCTTCCTTTGTGGCATAAATATTTTAAATGTTAGAAGAAATTCTGAAGTTTTGATAACAATGTAAATATATTCATAATGTGTCTATAGATTTTGCCATACATCTCCCCTGGATGAACTGCTTTGTCCCCCTACCACCCCTGAAGGCAGAAATGATGAAAAGGCTCTCCTTGAAGAACTTGTATCTTTTCTCAGTGGGACAGATGAGAGTGAGCTAGAAGAACTGGATAGAGCTTTAGGGATAGACAAGCTTGTTCAGGTGGGCTACTACAAATACGTTGGAGCATTTGGCTTATTTGTTATTTGCTTTATGACATGTTTTTTTTCTTTTCTTTAAAGATACACATTTAATAACATATACTTTTTATTAACATTGTTCGAATGTGTTTGTATGGGTTTTGTCAAGAATGGCTTGCTGTAGGCCACAGTAGTGTCTGCATCTGGAGCATGTTACAGCAGTTTGTTTCCTCTAGATACTTCCACTTTGTCTATGAAATCTGAGTTCTTTTCTACTCGGTACATTTACCTTATTTGATCACCTGATTTCTTCGTTGCTTCTGCATCTCACCAGGATACTTTTTAAAAGTTGTCAGGGGTTTTACATGAACTGCATGGCTCTGCTATTTGTTTTAAACTCACATGAGCACTATACAAATCGGTGTCTCCCATCAGTTCTTTTACACTGTTATATGAATCTCATGGTACTGTTTCTCCATGGAAATGCACTCTGGGAACATAGGACAAGGATTTTAGATGCACTCAGACTCAAATCAGTTACTGTCAATGTAAAGTGTGTTTTTGTTTATTTTTTATTATTATTCTGTTTCAATATTGTTGATTCCATCTTCTGAAAGATATTAGATAAAAATGAGTACAGCAAAAGCATTCATTTTAGTTTTTAAAATAAGGAAAGTTGGTGAAAAAACCTAATTAATTTATTTCTGAAGGTTTATGGTGGGGCATAAAGATCTCCCACATTTTGAGGGAGAACTGTGCGGGCTGTAGTGGGAGTAGAGAGGTGGGGTAGGTCTTATTCGGTAGGTTAGGCTCTACCATTTTCAGTACCAATCGTGAGTTGGACTGTGGAAGCAGTAAGAGCATCCATTCAGCAATTGCCAAGGTGTTCCGCTCGTAAGCATGCCATGGCACTGAGAATATCAAGTCGGACTTTGAGGAGGATTCTGCCTGCCGATTTAAAACTGTATCCTTACAAAATGATATTGGCTCAAGAATTAAGTGAAAGAGATCATGCCAACTGCAGAGCCTTAAAAAGGCTCCTGCTGCAGCTTTTCTTCTGAGTAGCGATGAGGCTCTCTTCCATATCAGTGGAGCCATAAACAAGCAGAATTTTCGTATCTGGGCTGAACATAATTCTCATGAACTCCACAAATGACCGTTCCACTCTCCTCGTGTAACTGTTTGGTATGCAGTTGCCGACTTTGGTGTGATCGGCCCGTACTTTTTTGAGGAAGGTGGTGCAACAGTAACTGTGACCTCCAACCGGTACGTTGAAATGTTGGAGACATTTCTGTGCCCCAAACTGGACAATGTGGATACAGAACATGTGTGGTTTCAACAGGACAGGGCCACAGCTCACACAGCATGATGTTCACTCGGAGTGTTGAGGGAAATGTTCCCCTGCATGGTCACCAGATTTAAGCCCATGTGACTTTTTTCTTTGGGGATACCTAAAGGATAAGGTTTTCAAACCTCGTCCTTGATCTCTTGAGGATTTGAAGGAATTCATTCATTTTTTATACTCTTTCAAAATGTGGGAGATCTTTATGCTCCACCCTGTACTTTTAAATTTATTCATTGCAGAGATTTTAATCATACTATGTATCACACTTGACCAATGTTGACTTTGCCCTTTTTATTGTCATATGTACTTTATTGTGAATTGCTACACATTATTGCATAAATCAAAATAGTTCTTAAAAGTCATGTGCCATAGTGCAATTAAAGTTGTTAAACATACTATCAAATAGCCAGCTGCACAATCATTGTATATAGTAATTTGCTAAAATAGCAAGTAACTGCTTGGGTAGGTAGTGAATGTTTAAACCGCTTCTTGTAATAAGAAGAGATACTGTTTATGGATACATGAAAATATGCATTTTCAAAAGTATTTTTATTTTAGAACATTAATTTATTTTGTTACATCCAATACATTTTCTCTTTCAGAATATTCTGATGAAATATTAGATATTTGAGCCTTAAAATTTTAAGTAGCTGTCTGTCAATTGTTTGTGTCATCATTAACCGTGTTATGCTTTAGCCTCCGATTAATTCTTGTTATGCCATATTGATTTAAAACTATTCCAGTTAAACTTTTAGAAAACTGATCCTGTTTTTGTACTCAAAATTGGTCATTTTTCTTTCAGGGTGGCTGTATAAGCTCAGTGCCAGATCATTTGCCATCTCAGCTCACTTCTTCAGTCCCTGTACTCATTGATTCAAAGCCCACAAGTTATCCTACACAGTTTCATACTGGGTCTCCCCAATTCGCTTCTGATCTAAGTCAACAACAGAGTGCTGGTTTTGGGACTCCAAGGGCAGGTATGCTTGGGACAGTTGGAATACCTCCACGACCTGTCATCGCCAGAGCGCCTGGTATGCCTAATCAGCTTCGGCTTCAGCTCCAACAAAGGATCCAGGGACAGCAGCAGGTATGACAATAAAACAATGTTTTTTCTTTTAATCTAAAATCTTAATTGAAGTCCATTCTATATTTAAATGTAATGGCTGACAAATAATCTCTTGTACTTAGATTTCAATCATGAAAGCTATTTAATTTACTTCCTGCATTCACTGGACTAAATTAATGAACAAAAACCAACCAGGTTGATTTTATTGCACATTATTTGAACAGATAACTTGCACCTTCTCAAGAAACCAAGGAAAATTGTGGTCATGTGGCACAAGAAGGTATTCTAAATTAGTGACGTCAGGATCAAATCCTTTAACTGAAATTGCCAAAACATATTTTAATATACTATAGGAGCAGACATTTTCTAATCTAATCTGTATTTATTAGGTTTTTTTCTCAAATGTAGCACATTAGTTACCTTAAATAAGAATTCAAGTAGAAAAAAAACTTATGCTAAATTTTTCATGTACTTATTAAGTACAATGGGACAAAGTAAATCTTAAACCCTGTGATTATTGCATATACAAAACTAGGGGGCTCCGCCCCCTGCTCGCTTCGCTCGCCAACCCCTGGTTTTGGGAATGACAAAGAGCGTGATGTATGAATGAGATATAGAATAGTGTGACGGTGTAGATGATGCAAATAGAAAGCAAACAATAAAGTGTGTGACACAGTGTAAAGGTTTATTTGAAAATTTCTTTGTACACGCCGTTTAAGTGTAAAAGGTAATTCCAGCTCAGAACTTGTAAGGTCAATGAAGATGGTTATTGTTGTGATCAGAGTCAAGTTTGTCAGAGCTTAGAAAGAGTTGTGTCTCTCCAGGAAGTAATGGAATGACTTGGGTATTAATGTTTTCCATATTAATATTTTTTGGACATAATATAGTGCGTTGTGTTAAAAGGGGCATTTGGTCTAATGAGATTGCTGTTCGAAATGTCTCTGTAACTAAGTTGTCGCAGATAAAGGCTTGAGGAATTGTAATAATATGTGCCTGAAGTCCAGCTGTATTAGTGAGTGTACCATCTCTCAGTTGTAATAAGCAATTGTTATGATCTGGTTCTGGACATCGTATCTTTTTTACTAACTGTATCTTTTGAAAGCAATGCCAATTGTCTGCGTATTTTAAGGTGCACTGAACAATAGCTGAGTGCATGGCATCTGGAAGAATAGCTAATCACTGTCTAAAATCTCCTCCTCATAAAAGTACCTTTCCTCCAAATCGAATATTATTATTCATAAACGTTTGTAGAAGTTTATGAATGGTGTTGAGTAAGTGACTTCATGCCATTGAACATTCATCAATAAACAACATTTTTTCAAGACGGATGTCACGTGCAGTGCCACCGTTAATGTTCATAGTGGATACCGATTTGTAGGATCTAATGTAGTTGATAAAGATTTCACTTTCAGGTACATCGTCAGTTATAAGCCTCTGTAGATATTCAGTATATGAATGTAAAGAAGGCAGTCTAATTTGACCCTTTTGACAACAACGTGTAAATGTATAACTTGTATTTCCAGTTGTTTCTTCAGGGAAGTGAACTGAATGACAATGATTGCAAATGACATTCATTAATCCGAATGAATTTTCCTGGTGTATGTTTTCCTTGTGCCGTTTGAGAGGCGCGTTGTTGCATGTGTAGTATTTGGGACGTGTTGTTTTGGAGCTGTAATCGATTTGCCTGTGCTGTGTGAGAAGCCCGTTGTAGCCTTCGCTGCCATTAACGTATGTCCGAGACGGGAGGTGTTTCGTTTTGAATCCGTGCCTGTTGCGATGCAGCACTTTGATTGATAGTTTGCGTCATGTGGATCTAGGATGTAGATTTGTGCATATTTGCGTTGTTGATTTGTTTCAGGGTGCACTGTTCCAATGCGATGCAGTATTTGTGCACATATGCGAAAGTAGTATGGGCCATTGCCTTTTGGTGGCCTGATATTTACTCCGGTATATGCAAAAGCAAATGAACCATTGTAGGATCTAATGCAGTTCATAAAGTTTTTACTTTTAGGTACATCGTTAGTTAGAAGCTTTAGTTGAGCTTTGCGTTTTTGGAGTCGAGACATTTCTTCTTTTAGAAATATGGATAAGTAATAAGGAGAATTGCACTCACTGTTAATATGGAGCCTTTTCTGCGGTTGAACGGTTAATAGTGCCTTATTGTAATGAGATCCACCTATGCTGCATAGCCGTCTATTTTGTTGTTTCTTTCGTTTTCGTGTGTTTGTTCCTGTTATCCTTTCCTTTTCGTTTTGTACCCGTGACCGTGTATTCATGACTTGTTTCTTTCTCAGCATGCGAAATATGGATAAGTAATAAGAAGGATCGCAGTCACTGTTAATATGTTTCTTTTTCTGCAGTTGAACGGTTAATAGTGCTTTATTGTAAGGAGATCCACCAATGCTGACACCTATGCTGTCTAGTGTGAAGGTGTTGACGTTCACTTTAGAATATGTGGCTTTGGGTGTCACTTCTTATGGATGTGTGTGTGTGGGGGGGGGGGGGGGGGGGGGGGGGGGTTGAGGATTGTTGTCGCGCGAGCGTCTTCTTTCTTTTTGTGTTCCTGTGTCTTGTTGAATCCCCCTCTTTGTGTGTGTCCCGTCCCTTGCTTGTAGGGTCTGTGGGGTGGTTTTGTGTTCTTTTTTTTGTGTTCCATGGGCTTGTTGAATCCCCCTCTTGGTGTGTGTCCCGTCCGGTGCCTGTAGGGGGGGGGTGCCTTGCTGTTGTGCGCGAGCCTCTTTTTTTTTTTTTGGGTCTAGTTTCGTGTGCAATGTGTTTCGTGCTTTGCTTGCGTTTGAATACTTTTTTATGTGCCGTTTCCTTTTTTCGGTGCTCTTTGCGCCTCATTTCTCAATTTTTCCTGTGCTCACTCCTTTTTTCTGTGGTCTTGTCCGCCTCTCTCGCCCTCTTCTATCCGCCTTTCTCGGCTCCTCAGCCGACCCTCGCGGACTCTTTTTGCGCCTGCGCAGTACGTCTTTTTGCAGCTACGGCCCATTGCCGGATGTGCCTGCGTCCATCATCCGGTTTAGCATTCTCGGTTAGTAATATGGATTGGTATAATAAAAAAAATTAGACCCTAAGCAAAAATTGACTTGTATTGATGTGATAGGCTGACACCTTGTCCATGGTTGATTCCCACCCTGTGCCAAATACTGCAAGGGTAGACACCAGCTCCCTGAGACCTAAAATGGATAACTGGACTGAATTAATGGTTGAGGTAATATCTGAATATCAGATCTTACATCATTATGGTAAGTAAGAGAGCTTCCTCATGACTTCCATTTTCTGAAGCTGCATAATCCAAAGTCAAGGTATGAAGAAGCTGGAGCATGTATGGATAACACCGGGTGCAAAGAAAAAAAAAAGTATCAGTGGGAGTGCCAATCCATCCCAGGGCACACTCATATACATAACTAAACCAATACAAGCGGGCCTAATTAATGTAGCTGTTTATACTTTAGTGTGCCTGCCGTGCCCTGTGTTCACATTTTGTTAACCTTAAATATGGTCAGCTGTCTCTGCATAATTTAACAGTTTGATAATATGTTTACTTATTTAATATTTGGAAAACTTATTATAGTAGCAATATTAAATTGAGTGGCTATTTGTCTTGCAATCTTGATGTCCTCTGTAATATTTGCTGTGCTGCACAGATCATATCACTTGACTTGCCCAATTTTACTGCTTTCACATTAGGTTTAATACAAAAGTAGTACAGTGTTTTTGCAAAACAGGTTGTGATACCCAGCCATGAAGCTTGCCTACGGTGTGATACCCTGTCATAAAGTTAAATGTTGGACAGAAAAAAGTAAACACTGTAATGTGCAAATAATATTACATTAAAAGTCATGAAGCTTGCCTACAATGTGTGATATTCTGTCAAAAAGTTAAATGTTGGGCAAAAAAAGTGAACACTGTAATGTGCAAATAATATTACATTAAATGAAAAATTGCAATATAAACGTTTTTTCCACAAACATTTCTTTTCTTCACAGAAAACTTACCTTATTTCTCTGAGAATAATTATCTGGACTTGTCCCCCCCCCCCCCCTTCATCTCGGGCCTGCAAAGATAAAAATATATGAATTCGCTATTTTTCTCTGTTATTCCAGACTTAAGGAACACCCTGTAGATAACTTCAGTCATATGACAATGCCATCATATAGATTTAATGTTTAGTAGCTAAGGATACCTTATCCGTATAAAACCTGATGTGCTTTCCACATTATGAACACAGTATGAAAAGTTCATTCAAAATGAAGAATCGCTAAACTTTAACTTACTGTAAATATATATTGCATATTTTAGAAAGAACATTAAATAGGAAGAGCAATAACAATAGTATAATATACTAAAGGCTATTTTATGTTGTTTGTTATTAGCATTTTGCGGTTTTGGGGCAATGTATATATTTTTGAATTCAGCGGTAAATGAAAAAGAAATGTACACTGAGTGTTGATGATCTGGAACATGTGGTACACTTTCTCCTGAATAGTAGTCTGCTGGTATGTATACACAATGAGTTTTTCATTACAGATTATTAAACAAAACAGACACAAATAAATCTATGGGTATTGTCAATGACTAGGCTGAGAATAAATAAATAAAGACTGCCCAGTTACATTTAGAGCAAAAAATACAAAATCTTACAAAATTATTACGGTATATACTCACGTATAAGTCGGGTCTTGAAACCCGAAAAATTGATCATAAAATCAGACCCCAACTTATACGCCTGTTCAAAAATGCGTCACTTAATTTTTTTTTTTTTTTTTTTTTTTTTTTACATCTTCTTGCCTCCTCCAATCTCGCATCAGTTTCTCAGACGCATCGAATTTTGTTGCAGCAGCGCAGTTACCAATTTCAATCGCTACTTCAATGACATTTAATTTAAAACCAGCTTCATATATTCTTCCTGATTCAACGCTCCATCGTAGATAAGGGAAGCACTTACAATAAAGGTGTATGAGGGTGTGAGATACAAAAAACACAAATCAGTGCAAATGTTGCTTCAGAATAGTTCGGGTATTACTATGTGGTCACGTAGGCACAGTAGAGAGAGAGGGGTTAGGAGCATGTGCCGACACAGAGAATTGCCGCACCTACATAGGAAAAAAAAGGCAATGTGCCCCATGGCGACTCTCTCAGGTGGGCGTTAGCATGTCATAATCTCTTGGATCAATAGTGTGAGTTTTCTGCATTTGACTTATACGACCGACATTATAAAATAACAGAAATTATACTGTAAAATCAAGTCCTGACTTATCCGCGAGTATATACGGTAAATGTATTTGCCACTCATTTTCCCAGATGTTAAGTGGAATCCCAATATGGCCAATGTTGTTCATGTTAATCACTGAATCTTTAAATGAACATTAAGAATTATTCTGATTTTTTATTGTTTTCTCTCTTTATGTGAACAAACATAGCTGATGCATCAAAACAGGCAGGCATTAATGAGTTCATTTGTTGGACCAGCTATGGAAGGGCGCCAAGGAATGCAACCACAGTTAACTACACGTGTGAGTATTTCTAAAGGTAGTATTTAGTCTGTAAATATACTGTTGATGTGTAATAAAAAAAAAACAGATTCATTATTTAACTGTCAATATAGCAGATTTATGGAAAACAATTATTGCAGAAATGCAATTAGTTTGTATTTAGAATGACTATCATAATTTCATTTTCATAATTTAATTCTCTGCCTCATTTCATAGCCGCCCATTAATGCCCAAATGCTGGCACAACGACAGCGGGAGCTGTATAGTTTCCAACACAGACAACGGCAGCTTTTGCAACAGAAAGCATTGTCTGTACGACAGGAGGTTCTGAACAGCAGTCCACTGCAAGCCCCGGGATCATTAAACAATCCCATTGGAATCGGGCAGCTACCCAGGGTTGCACTGAAGCAGATTCAACAACCAACTCCACCACCGCCACCACATCAACAACTTCCCTCAGGTTATAATACTGGCCTTGGTAACCCACAGGGCTCACCCAACATATTCTCACAAATGGGAGGTTCTCTGGAATCCCCACTTTCAATTCGGGCACCCATGGCTAACAGGAACATGATGGGAAATGTAACAGGGCAACTTGGAAACACAGTGCAACAGAACCTTTTCCAACAGTTTGGAGGAAATGGTGAGTGAGAAGCCGGTGATTGTAAAGAAGAGTTAAAACTTCAGATGTACTTCTCTCTTAACTATTTACATGCTGAAAAATTTGATCAGTCTGATTTCAGTCTAAAATTAATTTGTGATTACTTATGAATATAGTCCTAACCTTTACCACATTGCTGTTGAAATGGTGCATCTTTGAATAAAATGAATTTTTTCAGAGTTTTGATCACATAGTTAGATGTGCTCTCAGTTGACTCCCATCATTTTTGCAGAGGTCTGATGCCATATTTTGCAGTATTTATTCAGTAACCATAAGCTTAAATGTGATGACATTAGTGAGACCTTGTTATACTGAGCCCAATCTGTGCAAAAAGGAGCATAGTGTTTGATTTTTTGTGGAGTCTTCATTTTCTAATATAGGCAGTTACTGTTTTCTCTGCCTCCACTTTTTGAATATGGTCCTCAGTGATTTTAATTGCATTGCTCACTATTGTCTTTCAGATTTTTCTGAGAAATTGTCCAGTTTTGTTTGACAGCTTTTAAGAGCTACCTCTGAAAGTTAGCTTAGACTTATTTATTGTCATGTACAAGAGATGGAAGTTGTAATGATCACTGTTTTTCTTCCTTCCATCCATTCATCCATCCATCCATCTTCATCAATCCATCTTCATCCATTTATTAATCCACTTATCCAGTTCAGATATATCAGGAGCCAGCGCCTGTGCTGTCATTAGTAGAAAACCACACACAGACCAAAAGAGATTGTGTCTTCTGAAGTTATGAGCCTATTGAGCCTATTGTGCTAACCACTACACTTCATTGCTGTGCCTCACTAATGTTATATTTAATACCTTTTAAGCATCTTCTGTTCTAGTTCTGATTTTGGAGTACTTGAGCCTCTAAACAGTACAATAAATTTGTAAGCATTTTCTAGATTTGTAACATCCTAACCAGGCAAGATGAAGCCCTTCTTTGTTGAAGAATTTGGTTGTTTCTAAAAGTCATTGTCAAGTTTTTTTGTTCAGAGCACGCCTGGTGTTCTGCATCAAAGAACTATTATGACTGAATTTTCCACTGAGTAACTAAGGTTGTATTTCAGTTCTAAAGCTTTCACATATATTCTGATATTTGTAGGTCACTTCCCAAGTCTGTATTCACACACTACCTTCTTTAATATTCCCAGTCTCAATAGAGGAAATATCTCATTCCTGAGCTGGAAGGAGTGTGGCATCATTACTGTTGGTGATATTTTTAATTTCTGTTTCATCCTATTTTTTGTTTTATCTCAGACTCTGGTCTGTTATCAGGTTTTGTAGTATTTCTTTGCGTTCTCCTCTCTCCTTTCACCCTATTTAAAACCTTTTTCTTATTCTCTGCCCTCTCAAATGAAAGTCTTCTGCACTATTTATGGCTTTTAACTCAAAGGCTACCTCAAACCCCCTGCTTCTTATGTCCTCTCCTGTAATATGCCCTTTATTCTTTTCTTCACATTCTCTTACCTCTTTTCCAGACTGTTCTGTTTGGGCACAGTTGCTACAAAGTTAATCTCAGTTTTGTACTGGGAATTTCCTGACTCTTTTATCTTTTTAGTTTTGTAAATCCACTTTATACGTACTTTGGCTTTGTGATTTATCTGCTGCTATAATTAATGGTGCAACCAGCTCCAGTATTTGTAATTCACAATCCTATGTACACCTTGTTTGCACTCACTTTGTTAGGAGCTGTAACTTGATACCTACAGAGGTTTTTTTTTTTTTATTTATGTGCATGCCTGCATTCTGCTACTTGGTGTTTGGTGGTGGGGTGGGGGGGATTGGGGTTAGGGGTCGGAGGGTGATTTTGAATGTATAGGTGTTTTCATGTTTGTGTTTGATTTCCATTAATTTTTGTTGCATTATATATAATAAATATTTGATCACAAAATAAACAAATATTCTGAAAATCTCACAGCAAACTGGTTTCCAATTGTCATCGTACAGTGTTAATTTTGTTACAATAAAGAAAAACTGTTCTTTTCAGCAAGAACAACTTTA
Source organism: Erpetoichthys calabaricus (assembly GCF_900747795.2). Taxonomy (NCBI): domain Eukaryota; kingdom Metazoa; phylum Chordata; class Cladistia; order Polypteriformes; family Polypteridae; genus Erpetoichthys; species Erpetoichthys calabaricus. The sequence continues at coordinate 95,459,564 of NC_041396.2, read as the reverse complement.
GTGGTTCAGTGATTTTCACTCTTGTGCCAGATCTTGTTATTTGATAGTGTAAAATTTCCATCCATCCATCCATTTTTTTACCCTTTTGTCTAGTACAGGTTTGTGGGAAGCCCTTACCTAGCCTAGCAACAGCAATCAACTTATAATGGGGTGCCAGTCCATTGTAGGGAACTATCAAACACATATATTTTAATTCAAACACATAATAATTTCAACTTGCCAATTTACCTTCTGTGTGGGGTTTTCTGCAGATACTTTTTTCTTACCACATCCCAAAAACATATATGTAAGGTTAATCAGAAAATGAACTGAATATGTGACATTAAGTACTGTATAGTTCCCTCATTTATTTTCTTTGAACACTTAGCTAGGTAAAATAGCTTAGATTTGATTACATGAAAAAGAAATACTAACTGTATAAAAAAATGTTATTAATATTTTTCTGAGTTTAATGTAGTTTGCATGAGATTTCATACTTCATATCCTTTAATTCCAAAAAACTAGGTTTATCAAGGTTAATCTAATGATACATTGTTTTTTGTTCTTCAGGAATTACTCAGCAAGATGAACCTCCTTTTCCACCTTCAGTCAGCCCAAACAGCCCCTTGCTGTCATCTCATCTTTCTTCTGCACAGAATTCCCTCCTTCAGCAAACGCAGGTTTCTTCTGGTTATCAGACACCTGACCTAAAAAACTGGCAGCATGGCCACATGGATAACAAGTAAGTGTTCCAAGTCTATCAAATTACTACTTAGCTGACTAATTCATGAGTCGATTGTAATTTTTTTAATCTAATTTCCTTTCATATCAATGATTTTGATGTCCTCTCACTGCCTTAAGATTAGTCTTTTTTAATTGTAACTTTGCTTGAAACTGTAACAATAAGTACTTTTTTCGTAATTTGATTTCATATTGTATTTGATTATTTATTATATAATTTACAGTGAAATTCTCAGCTTCTTTTTCATATTTGAATCATTCATCCCATATGTTTTGCAGTCAGGATTCACAATAAGTACAATAGACAAGCCCACTATGTGGCAGTATATTCGGTTTCATGTGAGAGATTTAGTGTGACTTTAACCCATAATTAAATATCCAGGCTTGGCATATGGCATCTACATGATTAATAGGCCATATTTTTCAGTTATATCTACATTGGATCAGAAACATCTCATTTTGAGACTAAGATGCTTATAGTTAAACATTGGTTGATAAGATATGTTAACAATTTAAATCACCTATTCTTACTGATTACAGTATATGATTAGCTGTGTTACCTGGCTTCACCTGGGAAGTTTCATTAGACAGTGGGCCTTAGCTTTATAGTACTTCTGATACATCTGATTAATTGATGGCACTAAAAAACTAAGTATTTTTATATACACAATATTTGTAGTTTTTGAACATGCTATAGTTACACATGAGTAAAACATTCCTGCATTAAATGAATTTACTCTTTTCCTTATGACTTTGCTTTTGTTTATCTATCCATCCATCCATCCTCTTCCGCTTATCTGAGATTGGGTCACGGGGTCAGCAGCTTGAGCAGAGATGCCCAGACTTCTGTTTCCCTGCTTTTGTTTATGGCACTGCAAAACACAATTTTACAAGAAAGTATATACAGTAATCCCTCCTCCATCGCGGAGGTTGCGTTCCAGAGCCACCCGCGAAATAAGAAAATCCGCGAAGTAGAAACCATATGTTTATATGGTTATTTTTATATTGTCATGCTTGGGTCACAGATTTGCACAGAAACACAGGAGGTTGTAGAGAGACAGGAACGTTATTCAAACACTGCAAACAAACATTTGTCTCTTTTTCAAAAGTTTAAACTGTGCTCCATGACAAGACAGAGATGACAGTTCTGTCTCACAATTAAAAGAATGCAAACATATCTTCCTCTTCAAAGGAGTGCGTGTCAGGAGCACAGAATGTCACATAGATAGAGAAAACAATCTCTAGCAAACAAATCAATAGGGCTGTTTGGCTTTTAAGTATGCGAAGCACCGCGGCACAAAGCTGTTGAAGGCGGCAGCTCACACCCCCTCCGTCAGAAGCAGGGAGAGAGAGAGAGAGATAGAGAGAGACAGAGTTTGTTTTTCAGTCAAAAATCAATACGTGCCCTTCGAGCTTTTAAGTATGCGAAGCACCGTGCAGCATGTCGTTTCAGGAAGCAGCTGCACAAAAGATGGCAACGTGAAGATAATCTTTCAGCATTTTTAGACGAGCATCCGTATCGTCTAGGTGTGCGAACAGCCCCCCTGCTCAATCCCCATACGTCAGGATCAGAGAAAGTCAGCGCAAGAGAGAGAGAAAAGTAAGCAATCTAGTTTTTCAGCCATCTGCCAATAGCGTCCCTTGTATGAAATCAACTGGGCAAACCAACTGAGGAAGAATGTACCAGAAATTAAAAGACCCATTGTCCGCAGAAATCCGCGAACCAGCAAAAAATCCACGATATATATTTAAATATGCTTACATATAAAATCCGCGATGGAGTGAAGCCGCGAAAGGTGAAGCGCGATATAGCAAGGGATCACTGTATTTTTTAATTGAAATGGCTAATCAGTAGGAATAATATGAAATTTAAACATTTATTGTTATTATTTACAACCCAGCCACAGGGGATGCACAAACCAGTGTGTTTCTTCGTGCCGGTCCCAAGCCCGGATAAATGGGGAGGGTTACGTCAGGAAGGGCATCCGATGTAAAATTTTGACAAATCAATATGCGGACAACAATACAAATTTCCATGCCGGATTGGTCGCGCCCCAGGTTAACAATGACCGCCAACAGGGTGCTGGCAGAAATTGGGCTACTGTTAGCTGAAGAAGAAGAGGGGGGAGACGTGTCCAGAGGCAGAAGGAGATGAGGAAAGTAAAGAGAGTGGAACTGAGGGTAGGAACTTTGAATGTTGTCAGTATGACTGGTAAGGGGAGAGAGTTAGCAGATATGATGGAGAGAAGGAAGGCTGATATATTGTGCGTGCAAGAGACTAAATGGAAGGGGAGTAAGGCCAGGTGGATCAGAGGTGGATTCAAATTATTCTATCATGGTGTGGATGGGAGGAGAAATGGGGTAGGAGTTATTCTGAAGAAACAATATGTCAAGAGTGTTTTGGAGGTGAAAAGAGTGTCAGGCAGAGTAATGATTATGAAGCTGGAGATTGGAGTTGTGATGATGAATGTTGTTAGTGCATATGTACAGCAAGTTGGGTGTGCAGTGGTTGAGAAAGAAGATTTTTGGAGTGAGTTGGATGAAGTGATGAACAGTGTACCCAAGGGACAGAAAGTGGTGATTGGAGTGGATTTCAGTGGGCATGTTGGTGAAGGGAACAGTGGAGACAGGGAGGTGATGGGTAGGTATGGTGTCAAGGAGAGGAATGAAGAAGGTCAGAGGATAGTGAATTTTGCCAAAAGGATGGACTTGGCTGTGGTGAATACGTATTTTAAGAAGAGGGAGGAACATAGGGTTACGTACAAGAGTGGAGGAAGATGCACACAGATAGATTACATCCTATGCAGAAGAGTTGATCTGAAGGAGATTGAAGACTACAAAGTGGTGGCAGGGGAAAGTGCAGTTAACACTAGAATTACCAGAGCCTACAAAAAAAAAAAGACACCTTTTATAAATACTATATCGTTATTTGGAACACATCCGTTTTGAGAAGTGAGCTGCTCTTATTCTTACTATTTTAGAAAAAAAAAACATACATTTGATTTCAGGCTGTAACAGCCGGTTTAAATGTATGATACTTGTAAAGGTTAGCTTTGTTTTTTTTTTTTTTTATTTATTCAGTTTCCAGATCTAAACACTAGAGTGAAGAGTCTGTAGCTGAAGGTGGAAGCTGCCGTCGCTGTACTATTTATATAAGAGTCAGATCGATTGTTATTTACTTATTTACCTTTGATTTATTTACTTACTTCCTACAGCGTAAAGTCACAAGTAGACTGCAGAGCTTCCTGTGTACATATTCAAAGTACAGTGATGGCAAAAGTGCGACATGCATTCTGTAGAACCGTTGTCATGATCTGAGTTCACCTCTATTATAGCACGTCTTTATGTGAAAACAGCAGTGTCAAATGGAGTGGGGTATCATGAGCGCAACTGAGAGAATAAAACTGAATAAAAAAAAAAAAAAACAAAGCTAACCTTTACAAGTACCATACATTTACACCTGCTGTTACAGACTGAAATCAAATGTATGTTTTTATTCTAAAATAGTAAGAATAAGAGCAGCTCACTTCTCAAAACGGACTCGTCCGGGATCAAACCTGTGAAGTTTTGATTACCAGTCAAAAGTTGATACCGTTGCGCCACCGAAGTGGTCGTAGCAAATGCATGTCAATATCGCACCCTAACGCGGGTTCTTTTTCTGCAGTTATATTCTTGAATAGAAGCACACTTGTTCTGTTATATTTGTACCTTTTGTGAAAGTGTTTATTTGATATTTGGAATTCAGGCTTAACACTTTATACACTTCATGTCTACATTTTGTCAATTATTACTAAAACATGAAAAACGTTTCCGTTTTAACGATGTGTTTACTGTACATAGATTGTTGTAGACACGGAACACACATGAAATGCATGTGTTCCAAATAACAATATAGTATTTATAAAAGGTGTCATTTTGCTTGACTTCATACTCTGTACAACTCCAAGCAACTGACACGCAGGTAAACAGACTTGAGCTGAGAAAACTGTGCGGCGGTGGGGGATGTGATAGCAGGCTGCTTGCTACTTATCGACACATTTACAGGACAAAAGACGCTGATGGAGAGGTGCGAAGTGATTTAAGGTGGGACGGATCCATGAGTTTTTTCGTAGGCTCTGGTAATTCTAGTGTTAAGGGGGTTTACCCCTAAATATTGATATATTAAAATTTACTTTTTAGAGGATACCTACTGGCCTAGATGTGCAATCTTGGCAAATTTCAGCTTTTAAAATAAATAGGAAATAGTCTTTTTGTTAATGAGTAAGTGAAAGAGTCAGTCAACTTTGCACTCTATATATTATATATATTGTAATAGCCAACAGGGATCCTTACCTGGCCAGGAGGCTACTGCAATAGAAGGATGGGAGGAAATTAAGATTGATGATTATTCTTTCCTCCAGTATGCTGTGTGGCAGCCTCTCAGGTTTAGGATTTCCACACGGACACCTGCAGAGCATTCTAGGACCTGTAGTCCCGTAGAGCAGTCCATAGGGGCCACCAGGGGAAGCTGAAGGGATTCACAATCCTTAATTTTTGTGATTTCTAATTGACCCAGAAGTACATCCATCAGGCTATATCCTTTTGGGACTTGTGGCCACTAGCTCCATACACAAGTTCTGGTTTAAATAAAAGGTCTATTCTTACAAATACCTTGCACAAAGGCTTCAAAAGGGACATAAATCAAACACAATACAGTTCTTCTTCTTTCTTTCTCTACTTTCACTCCTTCAGGCAAGCTTTGCCCTCTTCAACCTGACTTTGATTCCCTGAATGAAACTGAGCAGCTCCTTTTATGTTAGACCCGGGAGTATTTCCAGTGCCATGGCATAGCCCCATGGACGTACTTCTAGGTCAGTCTGAAGTCCCAAAAAGAAAGGATTATGAAATTCTTCAGCACTCCCAGCGGCCCCCACGGAACCCGGTATGGCTGCCCAGTGGGACTCATCTTCTCCAGTCATTCCATTGCAGTGGCTTCTTGGCTGGGTGAGGATCTCTGTTCGACCCAGGCCGGGATGCCAGTCCCTGCATGCTGTCTATTACAATATGTATACAATAAAACCTCAATTATCCACCGGGGTGAGGACCAAGGCTATGACGGATAAGAGAAAAGATGGTTAATAGAACAGCTACTTTAAAATCATATACAATAGATTAGTTTAGCAAATAGTCGTATTTATTTACAAAACTACACAATATTAAAAAAATATAGTATTAACAAAGTTAATCAATCCATATAATATTGTAACGACCAGCATAATAAGCCAACATAACTCAGAGGTACTGGAATTTTGTATGTTTTACTTGGAGTCTTAATTCTGTAGCAAATGGTGCCCTGTCCTATACTCTGTTATCTGGGTTGCAGAGCACACCTCCAAAACAATAAAAGAAAGCTGTCACTACCAATCAGTTTATGTCCTGCCTCTCGCGTTCTGCCTTTCTCTAGTATATACTGCAAAACTACTGCTTATTGCCTCTGGATTCCCTTCTCAAAACTTCCTTCCACCACACCTTCCTTGTTCTCCTAACTTCTCTTGTCACTCATCTTATGAGAGGCACATCCACCCCTTTCAGAAAAGAAGCCCTTCATCCAGTCTTATCACTTACACAGCATTCCACCCTTTCTGTTCCCCCACAGCCCATGACAAGGTGCTTGCACATCACAATTGATTAACAAAACACAATTTAAAAGAATTTAAAAAGAAAATTACACTACAGAAGAACATTAACTTTAAAACAGAATAACACAGTTCTTGGTTTCCATTTTCGGCATGTTTTTCAGTTTTGTCGGCATCACGCTTTATATCATTCACCGCTATTCTTCCCAATGCATAATTTGAAGCAATACTTGAGGCATTTTTGCCGTTTTCATAATTTCAGTTTTTTGTGACTGTTCCAACACCACACACTTACGTTTATCGGCCAAGTAGATTAATTAAAAAAAAAAAGAGGAAAGCTACAAAACTACAAAGCTATTAAAACTGAAGGTATGTAACTGACATTGCAAGTTCAAAATGCGGCATTACACATGGTGCTGGGGAAGAACACTACGAGCTAGCACAAGGGAGAGTTGTTCCAATGTGCATATCTCACATTGTACCGCTCAGCAGTAGTAATACAGTAATGGGTAGGTACTTGAACTTTTTTTGTCTTTGGCCCTGATGGTTAACAGGAGTCTTACTGAATGTTTAAATCTGCAGTGGGAAATGTTATTGCCTTGTTGCATTGTCTAATATAGATTTACTTTGAGACATTTTGTTTTTTTAATTGACACTTGAAAACAATATTTAAGCTACATGTCAGATCATTTTACATCCAGAACTAGAATAGAAGCCATCAGTGAAAATTAAATATGTTAAACCTAGATCATTTTGTGATAGCATTTAAAGTGAAAGGGTGGCAAGGTTCATTGCAAACTGCTTAACATTATGATGGAAATATAATTGTAGTACAGATGCAAAGCATTACCACAAGCAAAGCTAGACTGCTTGTAAAGTTAGACTGCAGTACCCTATCATATGAGCAGCACTAGGAAGGAATAAACATTGGCCAGCAATTAGAAGAAATCACAGTGTGTGTGTGTTTGTGAGAGAGATATAGAGCAAAACATGTTACTAATCATTGAGGCTGATAGCAGCTAATCAGTTGTCTTGAGCAACATTCCACCTAGACACAGTTCCCATCCAAAGAGAAAACATTTTACATTGTAGTTGGTAGAGACACAAACTTTTCTAGCCAAGAGATGACAGCTTTACTTTGAAGATAACTACTTGCAGGCAGAGTAGTTGCATATGGTCATGATAAATATACAAAGCATTTATATTGAGAAACACAGGCATTAGTATCTGTTTTTACCTTTCATCCACTACCCCAGAGTTTTTAACCCCTGAAAACTGAGACTTCTGAAAACGCTCTATAGAAACATACACTTCTGAAAATGTGGAAGAGCAAGAACTGGGCTTTTTGAAAATGCAGAATCTAATTGTGCACTCATTTGTTCTTGCTTATTATGTGGCCATTCCCTGATTGGATTCTGCTCATTACATCTGATTCCCTGATTGGTTAAAAGGAAGAAAACCATATTCCAACATAGCAGGCATTAGAAGAGTTGCTTTCCATGGCATTTGTTGCGTTACTTTGCTAACCTGCATCTATATTGTGTATTGTATAATGTGAATGCTGCATATATGCGCAGAAGGTAAATAATTTACCACTCAGTACAATTTTGCAATAAATCCCATAGTTGGTGGAAGTTCTGTCTAAGAGGTCACTGTGAATCGCTTGGTAACAGCACCGCTCAGCAAGTACACTTGAATTCAAGCTGACTTTTCTTTTTCTTTGGTGAGTTATTATATTTTTTGTAACCATGTGAAACATGGCTCAGAAAGCCAGGCACTTGTCCTTGTGAGGATTCTTCATTGGCTGAAGAGCATGCTTCAGAATAAGAAAGACAGCATAATTTGGAAAAATAAACTAGCACTCTATTAACATTTTAAATGGAACAACCAACAAAGTAAAAAAAAATATTATTATAAAGAACAGTTGATTTAGCTCTATAACACCAGGTACAATGTACAGTAACACATAGCTTATAAGACTGTTTTATATAGTTGATGTTGTCCATAGATTATGTTGAAAGGTGTTTTTTATATCTTAATAGATAAGTACAGTACAGCGACTCACAGTTTTGTATTACATTGTTAACACTTTTACACTTTTTCTTCAAGAGACTTGTGTGTCATCCTCAACATCTCTTTGAAAGTGCTTTTTATTTCAGTGTGAAAGAGACCATTTTGTTTTGCTTAAACAGCATGCTGCTGCTGTAGTACAGTGTATCCAGCTTGCATTCTCTCATTTATGTTTTGTACCATTAGCAAAAAGCACCTTCGATTGACTGCTGGCCTCCTTTGCCTGATGTAACAATGTTCTTTGAGTAGGGAAATTCTGCATATTCAGTTGGGCAGTGCTGCAACAACTGCCTTCATACATAGTGTCCAGATTGCTTCATTTATGTTCTTCAATTCACCCTTTATATTGAGAATAAAACCAGAGTACCACCAAACTGGTGAGGTTGTATGTGTTCTTCACCTAATGTTTTGCTAATAGTTTATTTGAATCATGAGGAAAAAAAAATGTGGATGCCTGCTCAACCTGTCATTTTAAGCAACATACCAGTATAAAAAATATTTTCTTACTTCATTAAAACATTGATAATTCAGCTCTGTAACTTTAAGATATTTGTTTAATACAGAGAATATAAAAATTGTAAATGCAATTTTATAGTGAAATGATTGCGTAGCTAATTATTAATATTCTCCAAGCATCTCCCCAATTAATCTATAAACCCAAAATGCAGATGGTACTAATTTTAAAAAAGATGTACGTATGTTGTAACAACAAAGAAAAGACAGTGAGAAGTTATGGGACATCCGTAGGCAAACCCCATATAACTGAAGTCTCAAAAATAGAAATATAACACGGGTAAAGCATTAAGTGGCAACTATGCGAGTCTATCCGAACAAGTGTGGTGCTGAGGTGTCACCTGTTGCACAGCTGTACTTGGGTCCTAATTTGGGAGTTATGTGGTGGGTGCAGCAATGAGCTGTATCAGTGCATGCTCCCAACCTCCTCCTCCTCCTATTCAGTTCAGAGTCTAGATACCACGACCAAAGGTGTTGGTTCTTCTGGTTAAGTCTATTTCCAATAGGAGGAGGTGCGGACATCAGCAGTGGAAAAACTGTCAACCTTCTGGTCTGCAGAGGGAGAGAAAGAGAAGGCATTATCGTAGAGTGCCATCCCCTTTAGTGGCAGAGTTTTATCATCACCTACAGCTTTGATGCCATTATTTGCATTTACACATTACTAGGGCTAATTGTAATTACCCATTGTAAAAACTAACACCCATTCTCAAGTAAAATGCTAAAAGGGGTTTATGACGGAACTAAAAGAACAGCTACATCAAACATTCAGCCAAAAGAAAAACAAAGTGCCTTTAAAACGATAAGATGAATGTTTTAGTGTAGCCTAAACTAGGATCAAATTGGAAACTTGTGGAAAGACCAGTTTAGTGACACTCCACTTTCATCTTCATAGAACTTAAGCAAATTTTTAAGAAGACTAGACAATCTAAGCATATAAAGATTGTGTTGGCATAGGGATGAACACTCAACAGTTGTTTCTGCTTCTAAAGTGTTAAATACTTAGGCAATCATTGTATTTTTATATTGATTCAACTTTTTCTAGCAGTAATATTCCTTATCCTTAAAAATGTTTGTTATTACACTGAAGCTTTAGGCAGCAATTCAAGGAAGTGTTTACTTGCTAAAATGGTTCTTCCCATTAAACTGGAAGAGGGCAAAAAACCACATCATGTCTGGACCGAGCTGGTCATAGTGTAGCAGTCACCCTGGGATACCAGCAAAACTGCATCTAATACATATTTTTTATTTATAAAGCAAACCTTGAGCATTCAACAACAGTTCATAATAATAACATCATGCATTGACTTAAATATTCGGGGTGTCTCTATTCATCTGGGATTACATTTTAATCTCTGTGCCATACTAATCATCCTGTACCATACTGTGCTGCCAGCCAGCAGTCCTTTTATTATTAAGGAATCTTGCACTCTTAAAGTTGTTACTGAGAGTTTTCAAAGCAAAAGGAAGTCTGTCACTGGACAGGTATAGAATGGTAGCAACAACTTTCCATAGTGACAGGCATTGTGATGGCTGCCAGGCTAACCCAAGATGAGTTGGACCTGAACTGGTAAGGCCGTCCTTGGGCCACTAAATGCTGTCTTGCACATAGTAGTAAAATGGTCACATGGCTTGGCATTAAGAACTAATAAAGCAATGATTATACAATGAATGGATTCATATAAAACTCAGTATTATCCTAACAGGGAATAAAAAATGAATCACCATAATGTGAAACATATACCTAGAAAGCTGTTCTTCGTGTTAAATTCAGACAAAAAAACGTATTTACAGTATTACACTTTTTTTTTTACAGTATATTTCACCAAGCTGTGCAGAACCCATCCAATACTTTCCAACAACCTGGCGTATATAATAACATGAGCATTACCGTTTCAATGGCTGGAGGTTCCACAAATGTCGGTTCAATGCCACCAATGGTGACAGCGGTTGGGATGGGTAATGGAACCATGGCAGCTGTGAGTCCAATGTGTAATGATCAGGTGAGTATTAGAGGTTTAATTATTTGGTGTTTTTTGTTTGTCTGATTTACTACACTATTTGTGACTTCATGGCTATCATTACTTGTGATCTTTTTTTTCTCCCTAGGTACAACAGGTTCAAGTATTTGCAGATGTCCAATGCACTGTCAACTTGGTTGGTAGCGATCCCTACATGAACCAGTCTGGAGCTATTGGTGTGCAGAAAGGTGCTACAGGTACACAAACTCCACAATCACAGCAAAAGAGCCTCCTTCAACAGCTGCTAACTGAATAAACCTCTGGAGGGGCTTGGACTTTTCACATGCAGAAATATTTATATTTTTCACAGTTTTTATTATAATTTCCTCAAGAGTTCATGGATTGTTTGTTGTGTTTTGCCAGAAAGAGTTAGCACATGCTTCTTACTGGAGTCATGGAATGTTTGGCCTTTTTATGGACTTTGTAGATTCATTTTTCTTGTTTGGGCACTTTGAGAGTATTGGTACTTTCTGGACATATTGAAGATGTGATGAGACTGGACACTGTTTGTGCTGCTTTTTTTTTTTTGCTTTTTTTTTTTTTTTTTTTTTTTTTTATAAAGGAGAACTCAGTTTCAGCTGGATCTGTCACTGATGGGATGTCTGCAGCAGTTCCTGGCAGAGAGAAGATTTACAGTCTTTATGTTTTGTGCCTAAGGACAGGAATGTGGAACAAACTATAGACACATCACTTAATTTTCTGCAGGTTCCCTCTGGGCATTTTTGTTTATGTTTTAATATATAAATATGTAGTGTAATTGTGATATGTTTTGACAAATTTTATCTCCTTTTCTAGCAGCTGTGAATTTACTGAGCCACAAAAGCGCTCCTAACCTGACAGTGTTTTTCAGTTTGTACAGTTGTACAATGCGCAACATTTACTACAAGCAGATTTAACCTAAACCCAGCCAAGACCATTGTGCAGAATATCTCAAATTTGATACTTCGTTTAGAGTTGATTTCATTGGGGAATGACTTTGTTAAAAATTAAGAAGCAATAATTATGGTGACCCTATTATTTTATATAAGATTTATTCTGATTCAAATATATACAAAATCAAATTACTAAAATCCTTCAGCTTTATTGTGGTAATCAAATAGCTCTGTTTAAAGAAAGATGGCATATAAAAGTAAAATATATGGTCCAAATAGCTTATTTTCTCAAAAATTTAACTGTATATATGCAGATTATTTTGTGTTTGTGTATGCAAAGTGTAAAAACAAAAATAATAATCAAATTTCCTTTTAAGTTCCCTGTTCAATTCTGGTGAGGGTTGAGTTGACCGTAGAATGTGTGTAAGGAGGTATGATATCCTGATTGCTGAATGTTATTTCCAGAGTTTATAAGTGAGATCTAAAAAGAAAAAAATATATATATATATATATAAACTGCTGCCATTAGTAAAATTGAACTGGTTAAAAAATGACAGCTAAATGTAATGCAAATTTGTAGGCTTATCTAAATTCCATTTTCTTCTTTTTTAAGATGATTAAAATTGATATTTTTCAGCATCTAAGTTATTTTGTACCTGTTTTTATTGTGTTTGTGCCCCTTTAATGTCAAGGTGAAAAAGAAACAGGCCAAATATTAATGAAATCATAAATTATACAGCATCCACAATTTATTTTCCATTAAAGATAAACTGCAGATCGAAGGTCATCCAGTGCCCATAGCATCATATCTTGGACACTAGTTCATTTTTATTCAGAAAACATGACAACATTTTATTTACTGACAGATGTTGCATCCTTTTTCAATAATTTATAGGTTTATAGGGTCAAATAAGACACATAATAGAATTTTTGTGGTTAGAACAGAGATTAGAAGGACATACAATGGATTCAGGAAGTATTCAGACCCCTTCATATTCTGCACACTTTGTGTATTAGATTTAATTTTAAATAGATAATGTAGCCATTTTTGCCCATTAACCTATACTCCGTAACCCCAAATGACAAAGTGAAAACATGTTTTCAAAAAGGTTTGGCAGTTTATTAAAATTAAAAACTGAAATCACTCATTTGTGTAAGTATTCAGACGCTTTGCTGTCACACTCCAGACTGTGGTCAGGTGTGTCCTGTTTGCTTTATGTACCCTTTAGATGTCTGTAGAACTTCAATGGAGTCCACCTGTGGCAAACCAAAGTGATTGGATATACTTTATATACACAGGTGTGTACTTTTGTAAAGTCCCACAATTCAGTGTATGTTGGGACAAAAGCCAGGAAGACCGATGAGCTCTCTGTAAGACCTACATGATACATTTGAGGTGAGGCATAGATCAGGGCAAAGGGGGTCAAACTATTCCGAAAGCTTTGAGTGTTCCCATGAAATAGAAAAAGTTTGGAACCAACAGGACTTTTCCTAGAGTTGGCTGTTCAGCCAAACTGGGTTAGCATGGCAAGAAGAGCTTTGGTCAGAGAAGTGACCAAGAACTCAAAGGTCACTCTCAAAGATATCTGCCTCTCCTCCTCAATTCAATTCATTTGCCAAGAATCCTGTCTTCAGTTCTTACAAACAGCATTGTGGGAAAGACACCGTTCTTGTTTTTCTTCAGTGCTGAGTTTTTAGTAAGGAAAAATATTTTAGGAATTCTGGACGCACATATGGATAACGGATATGTAGATTATGTGATATGAATTACTAGAGAATTTTTTCTTCAGAACTGGTCATTGCAGGGCTCTGTTGAGTTTAAATCTCCAGTATGTATTGAAAGTTTTTCTCAGCCAATGCTATAAAGTACATAAAATACAAAATATAGTTTTGCTGTGGAGTATTTCTTTAAACCCCATTGAACATGTGTGGAGAGACCTGAAGATGGTAGTTTACAGCCACTTCTCATTTAATCTAACGGAGCCTGAGAGGATCTGATAGGAAGAATAGGATAAACTGTCCAAATCCAGATGTCCAAAGCTTGTAGAGACTTAACCCTGATGGCTCAAAACTGTAATTGCTGCCAAAGGGGCTTCTGAATACTTACATGAATAAGAGATTTCAGTTTTCAATTTTTAATACATTTGTGAATCTTTCTAAACACGTTTTTACTTTGTCATTATGGGTTGTTGAGTGTAGACTGATGGGTAAAAATGACAAATTCATCCATTTAAGATTACCTTTACAACACAATAAAGTGTACAGAAAGTAATCGGGATGGAGGGGATTTTTCATGATGGCATCCAGTTTTGCCACCATCCTCTTTTCGACAAAAGCTTCCAACATGTCCTGGGTTATCCCTGTGATGGAGCAGGCTTTCCTGATAAGTTTGTTCAGGCATTTTATGTCTTTTGAACTCAAATAGCTTCCTCAAGAAACCACATTGTAGAACAACGCACTGGCTACTCCTGACTGGTAAAACAACACCTGCAGCTTGCTGCATACATCAAATGACCAGAGTCTCCTCAGGAAGTGTAGTCAATTCTGGCCCAACTTGTACAGTTGCCAATGTGTTGTCAGACCAGTCCAGTTTGTTGTTTATGTGAATCCCCAAGTACTTGCGACTCTGTGCCATTTCCATGTCCTCCCCCTGAATGGTGACTGGTCTCAGAAGCTGTTTGGCACACTGGAAAGCCACCAGCAACTCATCTGTCTTGTTGATGCAGAGTTGCAGGTGGTTCTTCTTGCACCACTAGATGAAGTCCTGCACAAGCCTCCTATACTCCAACTTGACTCTATTATTAATGCAGCCTGTGATGGAGGAGTCATCTGAGAACATCTGTAGGTAGTAAGCACTGATACTGTACTGTAGGTCCATTGTTTAGAAGGTAACAATGGACCCACAATGGACACAACACCATTACTGACACACAATCCCTGAGCCTCACATGACAGTCTGTGATCCAGGAGATTGTGGGGGCATTAAAATGATTAGTCTTGAGCGTTTTACCCAGTCAGTGAGGCAGAATGATGTTAAAGGCACTAGAAAAATCAAAGAATATTATCTTGACTGTTGTGCTGGTTTATCCAAGTGGGAGTAGAATCTGTGGCACGTGTAAATCAGAGCATCCTCCACACTTGTCTGTGTCTGATAGACAATCTGCAGAGGAGCAAGATGTTCTGAAACCTGTTTTAGGACCAGCTTCTCAAAGGTCTTCATGATGTATGAAATAAGACCAACTGGTCTGAAGTCTAAGTGTAAATGTTTGAAGTCTAAATATTCTCGATTGCAATAGCAAAATCTGTCATTTTGCATCCTTTGCTAGAGGTCCATAGAGGGCTAGATGCCTAGTAAATGATCAAAAATTAAAACTAATATCATATTTGTAATCTTTGACGTTGCAGTAATCCAAAACAATACCCCACATGCATATGTTTGCAATTTGTCTTTTTCAGTTTCCAGTTTCGCCCATTCCTCTTTGCAGCACCTCTCAAGCTCCATCAGGTTGGATGGGAAGCGTCAGTGCACAGCCATTTTAAGATCTCTCCAGAGATGTTCAATCGGATTCAAGTCCGGGCTCTGGCTGGGCCACTCAAGGACATTCACAGAGTTGTCCTGAAGCCACTCCTTTAATATCTTGGCTGTGTGCTTAGGGTCATTATTCTGCTGAAAGATGAACCGTCGCCCCAGTCTGAGGGTCAAGAGCACTCTGGAGCAGGTTTTCATCCAGGATGTCTCTGTACAGTGCTGCAGTCATCTTTCCCTTTATCCTGACTAGTCTCCCAGTTCCTGCCACTGAAAAAACATCCCCACAGCATGATGCTGCCACCACCATGCTTCACTGTAGGGATGGTGCCAGGTTTCCTCCAAACGTGACGCCTGGCATTCACACTTGTCTCATCAGACCAGAGAATTTTCTTTCTCATAGTCAGAGAGTCCTTCAGTTGCCTTTCGGCAAACTCCAGGCCGGCTGCCATGTGCCTTTTACTAAGGAGTGACTTCCGTCTGGCCACTCTACCATACAGGCCTGATTGGCGGATTGCTGCAGAGATGGTTGTCCTTCTGGAAGGTTCTCCTCTCTCCACAGAGGACCTCTGGAGCTCTGACAGAGTGACCATTGGGTTCTTGGTCACCTCCCTGACTAAGGCCCTTCTCCCCCGATCGCTCAGTTTAGATGGCAGGCCAGCTCTAGGAAGAGTCCTGGTGGT
The DNA here is from genome assembly GCF_900747795.2 of Erpetoichthys calabaricus. Taxonomy (NCBI): domain Eukaryota; kingdom Metazoa; phylum Chordata; class Cladistia; order Polypteriformes; family Polypteridae; genus Erpetoichthys; species Erpetoichthys calabaricus. Next base: position 95,443,547 of record NC_041396.2, on the reverse strand, counting down.
TTCGAACTTCTTCCACTTACGGATGATGGAGGCCACTGTGCTCATTGGGACCTTCAAACCAGCAGAAATTTTTCTGTAACCTTCCCCAGATTTGTGCCTCGAAACAATCCTGTCTCGGAGGTCTACAGACAATTCCTTTGACTTCATGCTTGGTTTGTGCTCTAACATGAACTGTCAACTGTTGGACCTTATATAGACAGGTGTGTGTCTTTCCAAATCATGTCCAGTCAACTGAATTTACCACAGGTGGACTCAATTAAGCTGCAGAAACATCTCAAGGATGATCAGGGGAAACAGGATGCACCTGAGCTCAATTTTGAGCTTCATGGCAAAGGCTGTGAATACTTATGTACATGTGCTTTCTCAATTTTTTTATTTTTAATAAATTTGCAAAAACCTCAAGTAAACTTTTTTCACGTTGTCATTATGGGGTGTTATGTGTAGAATTCTGAGGGAAAAAATGAATTTAATCCATTTTGAAATAAGGCTGTAACATAACAAAATGTGGAAAAAGTGTTGCGCTGTGAATACTTTCCGGATGCACTGTAGATTACCAAGTGCCCTTTTTTTTTTTTGTGTGTGAAGTTTTGTGATCTTTGACCAACTCATATCCCATTAGAGAATGGGCTTGACTGATGTGACCATGCCACAGCTTCAAGTCCTTCTGATCATTTTTGCCTGAAGACACCTCTTGGTTTTCTCTTTACCATGAGTAATTTCCTGCACAAAACATGAGACCTCATCGTCAGTTGGCTGCTCGTTGCTTCTGTCATTAGACAGAGTTCCTGTAGCCAAGAACAAGTTTCCTCCATGACTCCCGATCATGTGCTTCTCTTTCGATTTCAGCTGGTGAGAGTTTAATATCGTGATTGATGATACTGGCGATGTTGTTATTGGGCGAGCAACTTTAGGCGTTTCAGATTGTTTGTATAGGGCATACTTTCTTATGGGTTCTTCAGGATTTTGTCGTTTTTGAGACTAGAGGGACAAAAAAGGGGTGAACCCCAAAAGGCTGGCTGTCTTGCATAATTAAACATCAAGACAAATTGTAATGTGGGGTTTTTTCTTGAACTGGTGATACTGGGGGTTTCAGACCAAAAAAAAAACTTGAAGTGATCTGAAAGCATTCTTATGAACACAAAATAGAGCAGACTAAGGATGTGTATCGTCGCTTAAAATAAAGGTGTGGGCTTTATGCAGTTCCGCTGATTTGACATGATACTTCAATCTGTATAAGAGATGTGCTTCCTTAAAAGACATTTTCTGAACCAAGCCAGTCAATGCTCTTCACAGATGCCACCTGTCATGATTTTATGGGATTATTTAATTTTTTCTGTCATTTCGTCAATTGTGACATTAATTATGAATATTTAGTTGTTCGTTATTTACTTTCATTTTTTTATGGTGATGCGATCACCCCTCCATTTTCTTGTGTAATTTTCATCGCAAATGCCATTTTTTCTAGCCACACAGCCATGTTGTGTGTGACAGCACTTGCTACCACTTCTATGATGATGTACAGTTGTGCTTGAAAGTTTGTGAACCCTGTAGAATTTTCTATATTTCTGCATAAATATGACCTAAAACATCATCAGATTTTCACTCAAGTCCTAAAAGTAGATAAAGAGAAACCAGTTAAACAAATGAGACAAAAATATTACAGGTGCTGGTCATAAAATTAGAATATCATGACAAAGTTGATTTATTTCAGTAATTCCCTTCAAAAAGTGAAACTTGTATATTAGATTCATTCATTAAACACAGACTGATGTATTTCACATGTTTATTTCTTTTAATGTTGATGATTATAACTGACAACTAATGAAAGTCCCAAATTCAGTATCTCAGAAAATTAGAATATCAATTAAGACCAATGCAAAAAAAAGGATTTTTAGAAATGTTGGCCAACTGAAAGGTATTAACATGAAAAGTATGAGCATGTACAGCACTCAATATTTAGTTGGGGCTCCTTTGGCCTGGATTACTGCAGCAATGCGGCGTGACATGGAGTCGATCAGTCTGTGGCACTGCTCAGGTGTTATGAGAGCCCATGTTGCTCTGATAGTGGCCTTCAGCTCTTCTGAATTGTTGGGTCTGCCGTATTGCATCTTCTTCTTCACAATACCCCATAGATTTTCTATGGGGTTAAGGTCAGGCGAGTTTGCTGGCCAATCAAGAACAGGGATACCATGGTCCTTAAACCAGGTACTGGTAGCTTTGGCACTGTGTGCAGGTGCCAGGTCCTGTTGGAAAATGAAATCTGCATCTCCATAGAGTTCGTCAGCAGCAGGAAGCATGAATTGCTCTAAAACTTCCTGGTAGACGGCTGCGTTGACCTTGGACCTCAGAAAACACAATGGACCAACACCAGCAGATGACATGGCACCCCAAACCATCACTGACTGTGGAAACTTTACACTGGACCTCACGTAACGTGGATTCTGTGCCTCTCCTCTCTTCCTCCAGACTCTGGGACCTTGATTTCCAAAGGAAATGCAAAATTTACTTTCATCAGAGAACATAACTTTGGACGACTCAGCAGCAATCCAGTCCTTTTTGTCTTTAGCCCAGGCGAGACGCTTCTGACGCTGTCTCTTGTTCAAGAGTGGCTTGACACAAGGAATGCGACAGCTGAAACCCATGTCTTGCATACGTCTGTGCGTGGTAGTTCTTGAAGCACTGACTCCAGCTGCAGTCCACTCTTTGTGAATCTCCCCCACATTTTTGAATGGGTTTTGTTTCACAATCCTCTCCAGGGTGCGGTTATCCCTATTGCTTGTACACTTTTTTCTACCACATCTTGTCCTTCCCTTCGCCTCTCTATTAATGTGCTTGGACACAGAGCTCTGTGAACAGCCAGCCTCTTTAGCAATGACCTTTTGTGTCTTGCCCTCCTTGTGCAAGGTGTCAATGGTCGTCTTTTGGACAACTGTCAAGTCAGCAGTCTTCCTCATGATTGTGTAGCCTACAGAACTAGACTGAGAGACCATTTAAAGGCTTTTGCAGGTGTTTTGATTAATTAGCTGATTAGAGTGTGGCACCAGGTGTCTTCAATATTGAACCTTTTCACAATATTCTAATTTTCCGAGATACTGAATTAGGGACTTTCATTAGTTGTCAGTTATAATCATCAATATTAAAAGAAATAAACATTTGAAATACATCAGTCTGTGTGTAATGAATGTATCTAATATACAAGTTTCACTTTTTGAATGGAATTACTGAAATAAATCAACTTTGTCATGATATTCTAATTTTATGACCAGCACCTGTATACTTGGTCATTTATTTATTGAGGAAAATGATCGAATATTACATATTTGTGAGTGGCAAAAGTATGTGAACCTCAAGGATTAGCAGTTAGTTTGAAGGTGAAATTCGAGTCTGGTGTTTTCAATCAATGGGATGACAGTCAGTTGTGAGTGGGCACCCTGTGTTATTTAAAGAACAGGGATCTATCAAAGTCTGCTCTTCACAACACATGTTTGAGGAAGTGTATCATGTCACGAACAAAGGAGATTTCTGATGACCTCAGAAAAAGAGTTGTTGATGCTCATTAGGCTGGAAAAGGTTACAAAACCATCTCTAAAGAGTTTGGACTCCACCAATCCACAGTCAGACAGATTGTGTACAAATGGAGGAAATTCAAGACCATTGTTACCCTCCCCAGGAGTGGTCAACCAACAAAGATCACTCCAAGAGCAAGGCGTGTAATAGTCGACGTGGTCACAAAGACTTTTTGGTTTAAATGAAAACCATTATGTTTGGAGAAAGGAAAACACTGTATTCCAGCATAAGAACCTTATCCCATCTGTGAAACATGGTGGTGGTAGTATCATGGTTTGGGCCTGTTTTGCTGCATCTGGGCCAGGACGGCTTACCTTCATTGATGGAACAATGAATTCTGAATTATATTAGAGAATTCTAAAGGAAAATGTCAGGACATCTGTCCATGAACTGAATCTCAAGAGAAGGTGGGTCATGCAACAAGACAACGACCCTAAGCACACAAGTCGTTCTACCAAAGAATGGTTAAAGAAGAATAAAGTTAATGTTTTGGAATGGCCAAGTCAAAGTCCTGACCTTAATCCAATCGAAATGTTGTGGAAGGACCAGAAGCGAGCAGTTAATGTGAGGAAACCCACCAACATCCCAGAGCTGAAGCTGTTCTGTATGGAGGAATGGGCTAAAATTCCTCCAAGCCGGTGTGCAGGACTGATCAACAGTTACCGGAAACGTTTAGTTGCAGTTATTGCTGCAAAGGGGGTCACACCAGATACTGAAAGCAAAGGTTCACATACTTTTGCCACTCACAAATATGTAATATTTTATCATTTTCCTTAATAAATAAATGACCAAGTATAATATTTTTTGTCTTATTTAGTTTAAATGGTTTCTCTTTATCTACTTTTAGGACTTGAGTGAAAATCTGATGATGTTTTAGGTCATATTTATGCAGAAATATAGAAAATTCCAAAGGGTTCACAAACTTTCAAGCACAACTGTATAATGTCATCAGTATTTTAGATGGTGGCACAATATTCACCACATCCACATTTATAGATAAATCTCAAACAGCAACAAATCTTTGTTTAGACCTCTTTAAATAGGGTAAAACTCTCTCTTCCAGTAGTGAGGATTTGGTTTGATCTTAACGTCTGGCTTGTGTTTCGGATTAGACAGTCGATTTTCTCAATTCCTGGGTTTGATCTTTTGCCTGCGTCAGACTACTCTTTGGATTTACCTTTAAAAACATTTTATTTCCTGATCTTTACTAGAATATTTTCTCTCCAATTTACGTCTCACAGGCTTATACCACCAACACTAACCAATACTGAAAATATTGTCCCACTGATTTAAACTAGAACTACTCGGGCTGCTATAAAGTAAATCGGTTTTGTGCATATTTTTGCCTAAATAGTGAATATGAGAAAAAGTGTAACACTTTATCTTGTATCCTATTCTTTGACTTCTTGCCAATGTTCTTTGTGGCTGGTGCTTTACTATGTTGTTCATAACACTTTTCTCTGTTCAAACTTAAAGCTCCTATAAAGGAACTAAAAAAGATTCAAATACTTGCAGGCAGCTGATATGTTCACTATTTTGTACTGATGATTATTTTAAGTATTTGCCCAGCACTGTACGTTTTCATGTTTTGCACAAACAACCCGAGGCCTCATGTATTAAACTTGCTAAGGCTCAGAAGGTGCAAAAGCCATTTCCTACACAAAAGACTGTATTTATAAAGCATGAACTTGGGGTGGAAATTGGCCTAAAGGTACGCCAACTATTGACCACCCATAAGTCTGCAGGGCAACAAAACGAACAGAAAATCTTGTTTCAGTCAGTCACATGTTGATGGTCTTGAGCTAATTGTATGTGGGTAAATCAAAAAGTGAAGGCAATTTGAAAATTATGCAGCAACCACAACAGATTGAAACTGAGGCAACACAACGCGTTTGCAATGGCTTATGGGTAGTTTGAATATGTAGAGTATAGCACTCTGATGTTAGTCTAATTGAAGCCAAGGTCAAATGAACATGGACGCTCCACTGCATGACGGTGCCACTTTTGAACACATGCTTCATAGGGAGATTTCTTTGGGCAGTGAAATCTGCTGAAGTTCACCGAACGCTTATTGCTCAGTGACCACAGAAAATACGGCAATAAAGAAAATCCCCTTATAACATACTTTGGAGGTTGAATTCTGATTTGTTAAGTTCGACTTGATTGTTTGTAATGTTATTTTTCTGTGCTTGTATCAGTTAGACTTGATCGTATGGAATGGTATTTTCTTCTAATAAAATATAATAATATTCCATTTATACTCACGTATAAGTCGGGTCTTGAAACCTGAAAAACGATCATAAAATCAGACCACGACTTATACACCCGTTCAAAAATGCAACACTTAAAATTTTTTTCTTCTTGCCCCCTCCAATCTCGCATCAGTTTCTCAGGCGCATCGAATTTTATTGTTACCAATTTCTTTCACAACTTCAACGACATTTAATTTAAAACCAGCTTCATATTTTCTTCTGATCGAACGCTCCATCGTAGATAAGGGATGCTCTTACGATAAAGGTGTATTGAGAGGGTGTGAGATACAAAAAACACAAAACAGTGCAAACGTTGCTTCGGAATACTTTGGGTATTACCGTGTGGTCACGTAGGCACAATACATAGAAAAAAAAGGCGGTGTGCTCCATGGTTACTCTCTCAGGTGGGCGTTAGCATATCATAATCTCTTGGACCAATAGCGTGAGTTTTCCGCATTTGATTTATTACCAACATTATAAAATACCGGAAATTATACAGTAAAATCAAGCCCCAACTTATCTGTGGGAGAAGTTTAGATAGATAGATAGATAGATAGATAGATAGATAGATAGATAGATAGATAGATAGATAGATAGATAGATAGATAGATAGATAGATACTTTATTAATCCCAAGGGGAAATTCACATACTCCAGCAGAAGCATTAAACACAAAGTGTATACGATAACACGGTGACAGCTGAGAAGCAATGAGGTAGAGAATTCAGTTTGTGTTAATGAACATCTGAAAAAATTTGTGGTGGCACGTCCAGGTTAAGAAGTCTTACAGCCTGTGGATAGAAGCTCCTCCTGAGCCGCTCTGTTCTGGCCGCAACTCTCCTAAACCATCTGCCTGATTTCGGCAGGTCGAACAGATTGTTACTGGGGTGACATGAGCCTTGGATGATCCCAGTTGCTCTGGTCCTGGTTTAAATATCTCACAGAGTTGATAGATCAGATCTGGTGCAGTGTTCTGCCACCCTGATCTCTCTCTGTAGTTCCTTAATGTTCTGTACAAAGTTGTTCCCAAACCAGGAGGTGATGTTCTGATTCAAGACGCTTTCTCTAGCACCAGAGTAAAAAGTCTTTAGGATCACTGGAGAAACCCGAAGCTTCGTCAACTGTCTAAGACAGTGAAGACTCTGCCTCGCCTTTTTGGACTGGGCTCTGTGATGTGAACGCCCAGATATCTGAAGCTGCTCACCCTCTCCACTGTAATCCCGGTTATGGAGGACATTGTATTATATATGAGGTGAGACACAAAAATAAACGAACTGGGCTTGGGGCTGTCCTGGAAAACCATCTGGAGGTCGGCCGGACATGAATCATAGAACTATATCCCCTCCTACACGCCCTCTCAAACCGCCAACCGGTTAGGTATAGCCAGTGAATCGCCTAGTCAGTATTTGCACAACAATCGCTACATGAGTTACTGCTATAAAGGGTGAAAAAATCGAACAGTGAATCAACATCAAATTTCTTGAGAAATTGAACAAAACAGCCACAGAAACTTATGAAATGATAAAAAGTGTATGGTGATAACAGTTTGCCTCGCACACAAGTTTTTGAGTGGCACAAACGTTTCAAGGAAGGACAAGAAAATGTGGAAGACGTTCAACGCCCAGGTCAGGGTTTGGGTGGGGGGTGCTTCACCAAGACAACGCTCTCATTCACAATGCTTTTTCCTTAAAGCAGATTTTGACTCCCTATTCACCTGATTTAGCTCCCTGTGAGTTTTACTTGTTCCCGAAAATCAAATGTGACCCGAAGGGAACACATTTTTCATCAATGGATTAAGTGAAGACAGAAACAGCAAGCCTGTTGAAGAGCCTCAAGCATGAAGACTTCTGGCTCTGTTTCAATCAATGGAAGATACATATGGAGCGGCGCAGAGATCGGGAAGGGGAGTATATAGAAGGTGACCATGTTTAGAATGCTGTAATTCATCAATAAATATATCTTTTTTTTACCAATCCGGTTATTTTTGTGTCTCACCTGGTATACTACCGTACCTGCATTGTATTATTAATAACCGTTAATGTGTGTTTCTTCCTTATTGTGCAGCCTGCACTTTTTGAGTAGCAATTATTTATTTAAGAACTTGCCCTTCACCACGGACCTTTCATCACACTCTACCATTAAGTTATAAAACGATTGAAACAGATGCACTAAAGTTATAAAATACAGGAAGAATATATAAGAGAGGATGCTTTCATGGTTAAATACCCATCCAAGATTTTTATAAATTCTCTTCATCTTTGTGCACTTGAGCAAAATTAAAACTTTTAATATAAGCAGTCTGTAATTTCCAAATCTGATGATTTTACACTATAGGACACTGAGTCACCGGTGATGTCAAAGTACGTGACTGGAGGACGTGGGAGTGCCCCATGACTGCTCCTGACTCTAAAATTATAAATATTATATCAGCTATTAAAAAAAGTCATGGAGTGTGACAGAGGTTTCAGCCTGCCTCTTGCAGGATCCCACCTTGTATTCACTATGAAGAAGGGCAATTTAGAACCACCAGATGTGAGAGAAAAACTTGAGCCCCCTCAGAAAAAGCCATACAGAAGTAGGGAGAGCATTAAATCTCTACATGACCAACCATCTGAAGCAGGATTTAAGCCGAGGATGATGAATCTATGAAGCTGCAGAACTAACCACTGCACCACCAGGGCACTTCATTATGGAGTCTGACCTCAGATGGTAAGTGGAGTCAACATTTGGAATCATCTGAAGGTTTGTACGAACACAAAAAACATTTTGAACTTAGAGCTTGTAAATTGGACATATTGAATAAATGTTCTGATGATGAGGTGCTGATTAACATAAACATAAAGAAAGTAATCCTAATCCTCAAGAGAATTACAAAATGCATCCAAAAAAAAAGAGTTTGGCAGTAGGTTGAGAATTTAATGAAACCATGAGAAGGATCAGATTTAATATTACATAACATTTCAAATTTGTTTTCATATTTCTGGCTCAAGAATTGAAATGGGTATACTGGTGAGCAGTGAGATAAGCAACAACCTCGAGAGTGGAATTAGAATGCCACGTTCGACTTTAGCCGAGACATTTTTCTTTCACAATGTGGATTTTGAAAGTATAATACGTTCACTATTAAGTTTGTTTCATGCCAATAACTGTTGTTATTTCCTCTAGAAAGATAACTTCCTGGATTCTCTTTTATGTTCCTGATTTTTCTGCAGGTTTTGAAGAAAATGGAATAAGGAAGTAAGAGTTCCTGAAGGCTAATTGCGTATTGTGGAAGCTCGGCCCTGGAACACAGACAGGCACCCACCGATGGTTCCTAAAAGCACACGTTTATTTACAGTTTGTCCACACAACACACAGTGTCCCTACACCAAACACCCTCTTCACGGGCCCTCCAATGGTCCTGCACCACCTCCACTCCTCTCCACTGAGCTCTGTCCTCTTCCTCCTGACTCCAGCTGTCGACTAGAGGGAGGCGACCCCTTTTACAGTCACCCGAATGTGCTCCAGGTGCTTCCTGACGTCCTTCTGGCGACACTTCCTGGTGTGGCGGAAGTGCAGACGTCCCGGGCTCTATGACGCTCGGGGTGCCCCCTGGCGGTGGCCACGGGCCCCAATGGGGTTGAGCCTCCATGCTCCGTTCCCGTGGTCCCCACACTAACCAGGGCGGTTGCCCCCTCGTGGCCCAGGGGATGTATAGTCCGCCTCCTGGTCCTTCCAGGCGTCCCGGCTGGGTCTGATCCCTAGCCGCCTGCTACAGTTAGGTTTAGGTTTAGGTTTCTTTATTTAGTCATGTTTACACAGGAAAACATGAAATTTGCCTTCTCAGTTGCATCTAATAACAGGTAACAGACAGAATGAAATAAAACAGACAAATAGAAATAAGAAAGGTGAAGGTAAGGCAGTTAGATAAAACATATTTATACCAAAAAAAAAAAAAAAAAGGTAACAGGATATATATCAAAACCTTAAACATTATCTCCGATATTTCTTATGGAAAAGTATTCATAAATATAGTGACATGGCAATAATTACAAGGATTAACTTGATGTGGTGCTGGGCAGAAAAAAATGCAAAATGCAGTGGATTCAGAAAGTATTCTGACCCCTTTTGCTTTCCTTTTTGGTTTTGTAGATTTAGTTTTAAATGGTTAAATTTGCCATTTTTGCCAGTCAATTTACACTCAATAACCTGTAATGACAAAGTGACAACATTTCAGAAAGGTTTACAAATTTATTCAAAAACAAAACTGGAATTGTGAAATTAACTTATAGTGAATTCAGAAATTATTCAGACCCCTTTACTTTCTGCACAATTTAGTTATGTTGTTTGTTTAATTATACGGGACGCCCCTGTAGCGTAGGGACCCAAGGAGTGACTGTGTTCTGGACACTAGAGGGCAGCTGCCCTGGCTTGCTGTACGGCCACAGGTTTGGAGCTTGGAAACTTCACCCTGCTGGGGCCTGTGGCCACCACCAGAGGACGCTTGGACTTGGCTGGAGCCCTGTGTTGCAGCACTTCTGGGTTGGAAGTTGGTCAATGAGCACCTGGAGCACTTCTGGGTGCTTATAAAAGGAGTCAGCAGCCACTACTTCAGGGGCCAGAGTTGGGTGGAAGAGTACAAAGCCTGCTGGGGGAGCAGTGGTGGCAAAGAAGGACTCTGTGCTGTAAGGGTGGGAAGCAGGGGGAAGCTAATCCCACATGAAAAATAAAAGTGTGTTGCACCTGCACTTGTGTCCATGCCTGTCTGTGGCGGGTACACAGGGCCGGATTAAGACGAAATTGGGCCTGATGCTGCTGCACAAAAAAGGCCTATTTTTTCTCAGCATCATTGATGCCTTTGCATTCAACACTCACTCGTCTGTTTTCATCTGGGCCTATTTCAGGAATGGGCCTAATGCTGCAGCATCAATAGCACCCACCTTAATCCAGCCTTGCTGGTACGCCCCCAGCTGGTCCACAATTGATAGTTTCCATTTTTGCCTATCAATCTCGACTCAGTAACCCATAATGACAAAGTGAAAAAAAAAATTTCAGAAAGGTTTACAAATTCATAAAAAATTTAAAAACTGAAATCTCATATTCATATAAGGATTCAGATCCTTAATTCACTACTTTGTAGAAGCCCCTTTGGCAGCAATTACAGCTTTGAGTCTTCTTGATTAAATCTCTACAAGCTTTACTCACCTAGAACTGGGCAGTTTATCCTGTTCTCCCTCAGTTAGATGTGACTGTAAACTGCCATCTTCAAGTCTCGTTACACATGTTTTAAGTCTGGGGTTTGGCTGGCCCGCTTTACCACAGTTGGAGACTTGTCTTGAAATTTCTCCAGCATTCACATCTTTTGACATTGTACAGCACTGGTCAGTAATTGGGTTACATTATATCATAAACCTGCGGTGGGCTGGCGCCCTGCCCGGGGTTTGTTTCCTGCCTTGAGCCCTGTGTTGGCTGGGATTGGCTCTAGCAGACCCCCGTGACCCTGTAGTTAGGATATAGCTGGTTGGATATATCATAAAGTTTATTATTTTCGCTCTGTCTCTCTGCATATAAACATGAGATTTAAAATTTCTCTCGTCCATCACTACAAACAAAGCAAAGACAGAAGTCTATAAAAGAGAGATTAGACAATGCAAAGTCAATGTCAGTGTGAAGGCTTACTGGACCAGGAGGAGTACTAGCTCGATATCAAGGGCCTTCCTGAAGAATATTACATAATGAAATCCTCACTGCCTCCCTCAAAGGCATAACTAAATGGATGCTTATTGTATTCTTGAAGGTTTTTGGAATTATTTTAAGAACTCCAATACAACTGAAACATCTCTTTCTCAGTAGATCTCGGTTGTTTTACCAAGGCCCACTGTTACACGGCAGTCTCTACAACATTCTGAGTTTTGAAAAATCATAACTTAGCAACAGTCAGAGCTTTTTTTATATAAAAAAAATCCTGCGACAAGACTTTTTGGAAGATTTTTTTCAAGTCCCGCGAAACGAGACTTTGGCCATGAGATTGTTTCAAGTCACGCCCTCCTCTCAACCATTTACAACCACACACACAGTAGCCTGGCCTCTTAATCGTGAGAATGCTTTTGACAGACACATTTTCTGCTCTCTCAGCTCTTATAAATTTTAACATTTTCCTCACTTTAAGTTCCCAATGTCGCAATAATGAGACATCACACAGATAAAGGTTTGGGGCAGCCACCCGTATAATGAGGTATCCTGGCTGCAACGTTGAAAAATGCAAATATAGAGCACTGATGTGCATATAACAGAGTCCACAACAAGACTGACTCATAGAGGAAACGGTTAGACTTTTAAAGGGGAGGACAGGAAGTGAGGTCATATGGGTCTGGCTCAGGATTATCTGCCATTGGTTCAAGCCCAGAGGCGATATCACAGGGGCCGGAGCTGGTAAGGTCTTCTTCCATTGGCTCGGTCTCGGAAGTGACGTCATGAGAGCCAGGTGAGATCTCCCAGGAATGGTCTACAGGCAAGAGAAAAAAAGAATCAGTGCACTCTGCCACATCCCGGCATGCCTCAGAACTGTCTTCCCTCGAGCCCTTTAGGTGCCTCCCATGCGCACGTGTGTGACACCAATTAAAGAAGACGTATTATTTCCAAATCCTATTATGAATTTCATCAACAGAATGAAGGGTTATCAACAGAAAAAATGAGTACACAGCCAATCCTAGCAGCGAGAAACGATTAAGTCAAACGAATTAACATCAAAAATGACAATCTGTTACACGGCAAATTGGTTAAATGCATATCAATAGACTATGCTGAAACAGTTGGTGCTGATCATGTGGAAGATGAAAATATCCATCCATCCATTTTCCAACCTGTTGAATCCGAACACAGGGTCACGGGGGTCTGCTGGAGCCAATCCCAGCCAACACAGGGCACAAGGCAGGAACCAATCCCGGGCAGGGTGCCAACCCACCGCAGAGATGAAAACATCAACTTACAATATCCCGAAGAGTAACTACAACCGTTAACATCGTCCAGTCTTCCACTGCACAAATTACTGAAGAAAGAAGGATGTATTCAAGAAAGGTAATGTAGTACATCTTCAGGGGATAACATTAGACAACAAAGGAGATCTTGATATGCCATTCGTATTAAAACATTAACAGTTTCCCATTAGAACAGCTTTTGCAAAGACAATTAACAAATCTCAGAGCCAAACATTCGAGAGAGAAAGAAATGAAATTCAATCACGAGCAGTTATACTTCACGTTGATGCGTATGCAACAATTCCCATGAAAATAAAAATCTGTCTAAATTGTACATCCGCATCCCCATACGCGAGCGGCAGAAATGCAAAGAGGCTGGTGCATAGAGCAGCCCCGGGGGTTGGCGAGCTAAGTGAGCAGGGGGCGAAGCCCCCTAGTTTTTTAAACATCCAAAACTGAAATCTCTCATTCATGTAAGTATTTCGACAATTTGCTGTGGCTCCCCAGATTGTGGTCGGCTGCCTCCTGATTGCCTTAATTGACCTTGTAGTGTATCGAGAACTTGATTGGAATCCACCTGTGGCAAACTTAATTGATTGGACGTCGTTTAGAAAGGCACACGCATAGGTATTTAAGGTATCACAATTCACACTGCATGTCCAGACAAACAAAAAAAAAGAAGTTATGAAGTTCAAGGAACCTCTGTGATCAAATTGTGAGGCCAGGGTATAAAACCCTTTCTAAAGCTTTGAATGTTTCCTGGGGCACAGTGGCCTTAATAAATGTGAAATGGAGGAAGTTTGGAACCACCAGGACTCTTCCTAGAGTTGGCCAGGGAGGTTACCAAGAATCCAATGGTCACTCTAACATCGCTTCAGAATATTCTGCTGAGAAAGAAGAACCTGTCGGAATGACAACCATCTTGGCCGCACTCCATCAAGCAGGAGTTTATGGTAGAGTTGCTAACTTCTGCTTGGAGTTTGTCAAATGGCATTTAAAAGACACTAGGAGCAATGAGGAAAAGATTCTCTGGTCTGATGAGACAAAACTTGAACTCTTTCAAGTTCTACTGGGGATCAGACACTTGTCATCTCCTGACTGATACCATCCCTACGGTGAAGCATGGAAGAGGCAACATCATGCTATGGGGGTATTTCTCAGCAGCAGGGTTGGGAAGACCAGTCCAAATTGAGAGAAGGATGAATGCAGTCAACTCCAAAGAGGTCCATGAAGAAAACCTGCTCCAAAGTTTTCACCACCTAAAAATGGAGCAATGGTTCATCTTTCAGCTTGAAAATGACCTACAGAATAAAACCAAGAGAATGCTGCATTGGCAGTGGGACACGTGTCTGCTCAGCCAAAACCCGGACCTAAACCCCACAGAACATCTGAGAGACCTGAAGATGGCAGTTTACAGACGCCTCCCACCCAATCTAATGGATTGTTGAGGGGATCTGAGAGGAAGAATGGGATAACCTGTCCAAATCCAGGTGTGCAAAGCTCTTGTGCAAGAACACTCAAAGCTGTAATTGCTGCTAAAGGGTCATCTACAAAATACTTATATGAATAAGAGATTTCAGTTTTTAAATTTTTAATCAATTTGAAAACCTTTCTGAAAACATGTTTCACTTTGTCATTATGGGTTAGTGAGTGTAGAATAATGGGAAAAAAATGGAAACTCTATCAATTTAAAATTAAATAAACAACAGAAAGTGAAGGAATCTGAATAATTTCTAAATTCATTATAAATTGATATCACATGACTGTCTTTGTTCAAACTCTTGGATAAATTCTAAAAACCTTTCATTAGTTCTTATTTCTTTGACATTTTGGGTCTTGACATTTTGGCTAACGAATTCAAACTTTGGTTTTCATCACTGGGCTTTAGTCGTATAGTTGTCAGGCTTTTGGGGTTTTGACCTTTGTAAACATTTTGACTTTGATTTCATCGTCTGGTCCTATATTTCATTGTTCTTGTGCCCTGCCAAATTTTTGCCAGCTCTGGCAGAACATAATGTAGCAAATGATCTAAACTGTCCTATGCTTTATTTTACAAGGACATCAACATTCAAACACATGTTAGTGAAGTTAACGTTAGGCAACTAACAGTGAACAGAAGTTAAGATTAAAACGTCACTTTCCACCCATGTTAGACTTTTATACGTTTTTAATTTTTTGGTCAAAGTTTAGCCAATCTGCAGAACAACAGAGCACTGCAAGAGTACAGGAGCATCAGAAAGAGCTATAGAGACAATAAATATAATGTCAGTGAGAAAACTGTACTGCTTCTCTTACCATTTAAAAGGGGAGGTTACGTGTATGTGCACTGACTGGGGGTGCAAGGCTGGCTGGTGTTTAGGCTGGACAGTCCATCCTTCATCTTCCTTTTTGTTTTTTAGCACACTGGCTTAGCATTCAGAAAAGATTTGCAGATTGGGGTAACAGGTGTAAAAACATAAAATGATGTAATTGAACAAAATGTATGTGTGTAAGTACAGAAAATAGAACAGAATGATCAAACTTGTTTGTGTTTTGCGTACGTGACAAAAAGCATGTATACTTTCTGGAAGTTTTCTTTTAATGATGTGTGTGACAAGAAAATATACCTTTAGGGTAAAGACTTTACAAATTGGAATAATACAAAATGAGTCAGGACGCTATTTTTATTGCTTACGTGGTCAACGATCAGGAGACTAGAAAGGTATAAAAGAGCAAGGACATCTGCGCTCGAGGCAGATGAAGTGCGGTGTCCTAGGACTGTGTTTCTCTGTCATTTTACCCTTGTCTGGTATGTATCAATAAAAGGTTTTTACTAATTTTAATTTTCTTCTCTGTCTTCAGTCACAAAAAGTGTCCACAGTTTTTGGCGCCCGGACGTGGGGCAAGAGACGGCCGGTCGACTCCTCCAGCGAGACCATTTCAGTGATCCGTCTTACCAGCGGACTGCCGTCAACTTGAGCGCTCCGGCAGCAGAGCATGCAGCTCCGGCAAAAGTTAGGACTGCCCTGTCCTGAAACAGTTCTTGCGTGAGGAGCCCCTGGTCTCCTCTTTGCTACATCCACAGTGACTGAACGGATTTCCAGACAGAGCTTGCACACTTCCAGGCTGGGGTAAGCACCGGGGAATTTCCGAACATTTTTTATTTTCTAAATTACGGGAGGGCGAGTTTCCTGTTGACCGTCTAGTCATACTCATATCTCAACGGGTTGCTTAAGGTGATGGAGACTTGACCCAAGCAGTTTGACGCATACAAAAGGTCTGACGAAAGGATACTGGCCTCACCCATATCCTAGACTCGGCTGGACGTATTGATGTAGTATTCTGCTGAACCGAATCGGACACGAAGTCACCTGAGCTGGAATCCGGGGATGTGAGCGGACAGGCTAACGGGACGAGTAACGGGGGTGGTATATATATGTATGGAAACATAAACAGAAAAAGAGCACAGATTGCAGGATTGCTGTTAGGACGGAATAAATAAATCTACATACTAATAGCAACAATACCGTGTTCTCCTCGGAACTGGGACAGGACCGATAGTTAGGTGTCTCCCCTTGGGAAAAAAGAAGGGAACAGTAAGGGAACAGTGAGTGGCACACTTAATACCTCGCTGATTCATACGTACAAGGGATTAGGCGAATCAGTATATAGTTGGAAAATTAAATACAGGACCCGGGAGGGCAAGGGGACATAATGGGAACTTATAACAGTAAGCCTGTTAATCGCCGCACAGGGGGATCAAAATCATTAATGCTGGAAGAATTATTTTCGGAGGATCAACAGACGCCCCGTAAAAATGGGTCTCCTAGGAAATTTATAGAAAAGAAGACAGGTTTAGATTTCAAGAAGGCATGTAGGAAATGGAATAGACAGAGTGGTGGGCGTTGGCCGATAGAGGGGACAGGAGATGCAAGTGAAATACAGGAAGTCAGGAAGATCCTGTGTAGGAATAAGCAGGGTTGTTATAATAGTGGACCGTATCGAATGGATATGTTCGATAGATGGGAATTAGTAATAAAAAGACAGAAATTTAGAAGCAGTACAGAAACAGAATGAATTGTTGCGGGCAAATGAGGGAAAGGCTAAAAAGGAGAAAGAGGAATTACTAATTACATTACAGAAAGTTCAGACAGGCACTGAACCACAGGCAGATGGGAGGAAAAGGAAGAATAATCCAAATAAAGACCCCCTTTATCCTATTATTTTTTCCCCTCCTCAGTACCAACCTCAGGCACCTCCATTATCCCCTCCTCTATCCCCCATTCCCACTTCCCCCCCTGCACTACAACTGGCAGATGACCCCTCTACCCATCGTGATGACCCACCCTGTACTAGACAAACCCCCGTCTCCAAATGCACTCGAAGTCAAACCTCCACTCACAAACCAGCTCCAACTTTTTTCTCTTCTGATCCTTCACCTTTACTTACTTGCCCTTTAATAGAAGTTCCCAATCCTCATTATAACCCTGCCCATCCAGCCGGACCCCAAAATCCCACAACAGTTATGATAAATCGGAACTGGGACATCCAAGAACTAAAAGATGTCGTGAATGCACTTCCAGATCCAAAGGAAGTAGGAGGACTAAATTTGTTGAACAACTTGATCAGTTAGATAGCATGTATAAGCCTAACGCTGCTGAATGGACCCAGGTACTTCGTCGAAAGCTTGGAACCACATGGGCCACTGTTAGCAGGGGTGTCCGCAATGATGTTTCATGGGTATGGAACCCAGTTTTAACTCGAGGACAGGGGATAGGTGGAGAAGGCGAATTTAACCCACAATGGGAGGCGTTGAGACAAAATATTGCAGAAAAATATAAAAAAGGAACGGACTGGTCCCTTATTTCTGCTGCAAAACAAAAGAGAGACGAGACGGTTGATGAATGGGCACATAGGATTCAAGACCTTATGGCTAATCACTCGGGCTTGGAAAATGTTGATGACCGCACTCGAGCTGCAGTTCCACCTTTTGTTTCCGGTTTGCGCCTTGATATACAAAACAAGGTCCGCACTTCCTGTATTGAGTGGGAAAGTGCCACGTTTGATGAAGTCAAACGACATGCTGAACATGCCGAAAAACAAACTAAGCAGAAGGAATCGGACTCTCATGCCAAATTATTGGCAGCACAGATGAACTATTATACCAGGAATACTCCTGACCGAGGCCGAGGATATGGCCTTAGAGGAAGGGGACGAGGAAGAGGACGAGGTGGTTTTAGAGCTCCTCCTGTTGACCACAATAAGAATCCTTTTATTCCCTCTCCCTTTAATTCCAATGCTAATTCCTACTCTTGCCACGCTTGTGGTGAAACTGGACATTTTCGTCGGGAGTGCCCTCACAGACAGCAACAGCCCCCACCTCCCCCTATTCCACCTGTTTTTTCTGACACCCCTGACCAACAATACTGGCCACAGGAAAACGCA
>NC_041396.2:95082849-95120349 GCF_900747795.2 Erpetoichthys calabaricus | reverse complement strand
AACGTCAGAGCCAGTGGTGAAGCCCCTAACGTTGCGCTACGGCGTGTGGTTCGTTTATACCTCGTGTCTTCTCATTAAACTTTTATCTCGCGAATATGTTATTGCAATCCGCAGCGGGAGCGTTTCTATAAACTTAATTTAAACTTACGTTTTACACCGTACTTTTTTCCCTTATGAAGATGCTTGTATGCTTCACTCGCTCGCTTCTTATTGTTTCGCTCCCTTCTCAATTGTTTAATGAATTTTTTGTTCTTCGCTGTTTGCGGCGCCAGAGTTGAAGCCCCTAACGTTGCGGTCAGCAAGTCGGCTAACATCTGCCATGTGCCGTCTTTCAGTTGCGAGAAGCAGATCATAGAATGGTTTTAATAGTTTACTTTCAAATAATGCAAAGAGTATGCGACATGTGTTTCTCCCTAATTGTGGACTCATCAGGCATAGACACTCACTGCATCCCCTCTCGGGATTCGAATCTCTAACGTCAGAGCCAGTGGTGAAGCCCCTAACGTTGCGCTACGGCGTGTGGTTCGTTTATACCTCGTGTCTTCTCATTAAACTTTTATCTCGCGAATATGTTATTGCAATCCGCAGCGGGAGCGTTTCTATAAACTTAATTTAAACTTACGTTTTACACCGTACTTTTTTCCCTTATGAAGATGCTTGTATGCTTCACTCGCTCACTTCTTATTGTTTCGCTCCCTTCTCAATTGTTTAATGAATTTTTTGTTCTTCGCTGTTTGCGGCTCATCCTTCATTTCTCCCTACTGTGTTCACAGTCTTTTCACGTGATTATGTGGGAGGCGTGATGATGTGACACTCAACTCCTCCTCCCACGGCCATCGAGCTGCCGTCCATTACAGTATATTGTGAAAAAAGAGGTTCCAGTTATGACCATTACGCGTTGAATTTCGAAATGAAACCTGCCTAACTTTTGTAAGTAAGCTGTAAGGAATCAGCCTGCCAAATTTCAGCCTTCCACCTACACGGGAAGTTGCAGAATTAGTGATGAGTGAGTCAGTCAGTCAGTCAGTGAGTCAGTGAGGGCTTTGCCTTTTATTAATTAGTATAGATATATATATGGTATATATATATATATATATATATATATATATATATATATGTATATATATATATATATATATATATATATATGGTATATATATATATTGTATATGATATATAATATATATATATATATATGATATATAGATATATGATATATGATATATATACTGTATATTATACAGTATATAAACTTCTATGTGTGGAAGTGTGTGTGTCTGTCTGTCCGGCTGAAGCTCAAAGAGCCGGCAAGGCAGCCCCAAGTTAACGAGTGAGAAGAAGAAAGAAGTGCGAGGCTACAGCATGAGGCAGAACAAAAGCAACTCCGTCGCCAAAATAAAACCGCTGAAAAAAGATAAACTTGCTTAGCCGCTAATACACAAGCGAGGCAAGCACGTCCACAAAACGAAACCGCTAGCTCTGCATTTCAATTTTTTTCTGACAATTTCAATAGTTTCTAGGAGCCCAGGCTTTTTACAGCATGGGCTTACACAGTTAGTATATATACCCCCGGGTTTGGTTAACCGGATACACAATTTAAAGAGATTGTTATTTTAGTGAATGAGTTATTCAACAGGGGCTGCTTGTGCCGTGCTGCATGATCTGCATGTCGCGCTGCAAGTCGATCATTTAAAAGCCTGTACAGCAGCTGCTTGTGATGTGCTGCGTGATCTGTATGTCACGCTGTGTGACTATCATTTAAAAGCCTGTACAGCAGTTGTCCTTTAAGCCAGCTGCTGCTTTAAAGACTTTGATCCTATAAACCTCTTAATCTTGGATAATAATAATTCCTAAATGTAATAATAATGTATTTTGTGATTTTTTTTTTTTTAAATCAACTGGTGACAGTAGTAGATTGTGCTGCCATTATGCTGTGTACCTGAATTACATGGTGTGCTTTTCCCCAGTTCATTTCTAGCTGCATGAATTTAAGTGAAGGCTTTTTATTGATGGTGCTGAGATTTCAATTTACTTTATTATTTTTTGTCCTGTTTTGAGAAATAACATTATTTTAAGTCTACAGTCAGTTCCTGCCACATTTCTAGTGCTACAAAGATAGGCTGCTGCCCCCTGGGACTCAGAACTGTTTTATCCAGTTACAATAACAATAACATTATTTATAAATAAAAGGCTGGTGCCAATATATCAGGTCCAGCTTGTGACTCCTGCTTTTACACTCTAATGCCAGCAGAGGATTGTGATTGGCAGTTGTTTAAATGTACACATTCTTTCAATAATCATGTAACAAGTTCATGCTTTTCCCGTCAAACAGAATGAGAGAGAAAAAGTTGTGCAGCTTGAGTCGAAGAATATAATGCTCAGTGGATCGAAAGGGAGAGAGAGAGGAAAAATAGATGACACTTGACCCAAAAGGGAATGTATGGAACCATACTGCACATTTAATAGAACAGGCAGCATGCAGGCTGAATCTTAAGACCTAGCCATGTAAACACAACAAAAGGCTTGGGTTTGCAGTTACACAAAAGGTAACCAGAGGATGTCCTAGCCAGGTGTTCCTGGGGCAAATGTAGAGTCCATCCATCCATCCATCCATCCATTTTCCAACCCACTGAATCCGAACACCGGGTCACGGGGGTCTGCTGGAGCCAATCCCAGCCAACACAGGGCACAAGGCAGGAACCAATCCCGGGCAGGGTGCCAACCCACCATAGAACACACACAAACACACCCACACACCAAGCACACACTAGGGCCAATTTAGAATCGCCAATCCACCTAACCAGCATGTCTTTGGACTATGGGAGGAAACCGGAGCGCCCGGAGGAAACCCACGCAGACATGGGGAGAACATGCAAACTCCACGCAGGGAGGACCAGGTCCCCAGGTCTCCCAACTGCGAGGCAGCAGCGCTACCCACTGCGCCACCGTGCCGCCACAAATGTAGAGTCACACTGTAAATTTAGAGTATTTCTGGTGTGGGTTTGAGAATAATCCTTGAATGAGATTTAAAGTTGTCTCACAGCAAGAAGCAATTTAGCAAAGAATTAGTCGGAGGAGAGGCCCGAGTCCAGAGAGAGAAGGGGAGTGCTTTGATCAGGTACTGTGATGGAGAGAAGGCAAGCTGCCTTATGATTGACAAAGAGTTTCAACAGCCATTTAGATAAGTCTAGAGAAGTCGTAATTTTCTTGTTTTCCTACTGTGTTTAACTTTGTGTTCTTCTTGTAATTCATCACAACCTCAGGCTGTTTTGGTGTCACTGGACTGCTTCAGGAGCTCCTTCTGTCCTATCACTATATACATTCATTACATTTTTGTAGAACATTGGAACAATTTTGATGACAACAGGCTTTTCAACTCAACAAAGCATACCTATCTTATCCACCTAATGTATCTAAAAAAGTATCAAATCGAACTTTCAATGTCCCTAAAGTCCTACTCTACATTATTCCAACTGTCTGTTGTTCTTGTTGTAAATATAAACTTTCTAACGTCTGAACAAAATTTACCCTTAAGAGCTTTTCATCTGTGTTACTGTGTGCTTGTATAGTAATGGGTAGGAACCCTGTACTAGTTTCTTTCATTATTTTAAAAACGTAAATAGTGTTACCTCTTGCTCTTTATTTAGTTATACTGAAAAGATTCATCTCCTTTAATCTTTGTTTGTAACTCAAACCTTGCAGTCCTGGAATGAGCCTAGTCACACTTCTCTGAATTTTTTCTGGCTCTGCTATGGCCTGAGACCTAACATGCACACTTCACTCCACATGATGCCTTACCAGTGCATTATAAAGCTTAAGCATAACCTCCTTTGACTTGTGCTCTAAACATTGTGCTATATAATATAACATTCTGTTAGCCATCTGAATGGCTGAATATAGATAGTGATGAGTCCACTATGACTTCTCCGATTGCCTATTCAGTCTAACATTTTTATTTCCTACATTTAATACCTTACATTTACTTACATTAAACTATTTTTTCCACAAATCTTCCCAAGTCTATATCCTGCCCATGTCCCTCTGTAATAATTCGGTTGATTCCAGATTATCTGCCATTCTTCATAGTTTGGTATCATCTAAAAACTTGTTATTTATGTCCCTATTCATATTGTTTATGTATATTAAATCAATAGTACCAATCATTACTCTTCTAACTTTGCACTCATTTGAGGTCTGTCTGAGATGTTTTAATCCCCATTGAATGACTGATGTGTTTTTTTTTTTTTAATTCTACACTGACTGGTTTATTTTGATTTTATTAATTAAGACTTTTGGTTAGTATTTCTCTCTATTCTCACTGTGATCTGTTTATTGTAAACCTCTGAGGCCGAGCCAAAAAGGCTGAATCCTATTGATCTTTTTTGACATCCTCAAGTTTACTCATCACTTCCCAGGTTTGGCGTGTCTTCATGCCATGGCTTGGGATTTTTACTCAAAAGAGAAGATATATTGCAGTATGTACATTTTTCAGAATTTTCAAGACTTTCCTCTTCTTCCTGATTACTAAAGAGTGGAGAAACCCTGTGAACCTTGACTGTTTTTATGTGTACTGTATGCCTCTGTGTGCTTCTATTTACTTATATACTGTGGGAGGAAACCGGAGCGCCCGGAGGAAACCCACGCAGACACAGGGAGAACATGCAAACTCCACGCAGGGAGGACCCGGGGAGTGAACCCGGGTCCCCAGATCTCCCAACTGCGAGGCAGCAGCACTACCCACTGTGTGGATTGGTGATTCTCAATTGGCCCTAGTGTGTGCTTGGTGTGTGGGTGTGTTTGTGTGTGTCCTGCGGTGGGTTGGCACCCTGCCCGGGATTGGTTCCCTGCCTTGTGCCCTGTGTTGGCTGGGATTGGCTCCAGCAGACCCCCGTGACCCTGTATTCGGATTCAGCGGGTTGGAAAATGGATGGATGGATGGATATATATATAAATATATATATATATATATATATATATATATTAATCCCTCCTCCATCGCGGGGGTTGCGTTCCAGAGCCACCCGCGAAATAAGAAAATCCTCGAAGTAGAAACCATATGTTTATATGGTTATTTTTATATTGTCATGCTTGGGTCACAGATTTGCGCAGAAACACAGGAGGTTGTAGAGAGACAGGAACGTTATTCAAACACTGCAAACAAACATTTGTCTCTCTTTCAAAAGTTTAAACTGTGCTCCATGACAAGACAGAGATGACAGTTCCGTCTCACAATTAAAAGAATGCAAACATATCTTCCTCTTCAAAAGAGTCAGGAGCAGAGACTGTCATAAAGGCAGAGGAAAATCAATAGGGCTGTTTGGCTTTTAAGTATGCGAAGCACCGCGGCACAAAGCTGTTGAAGGCGGCAGCTCACACCCCCTCCGTCAAGAGCACAGAAAGAGAGAGAGAGACAGAGAAAAACAAGCAAGCAAAAATCAATACGTGCCCTTCGAGCTTTTAAGTATGCGAAGCACTGTGCAGCATGTCGTTTCAGGAAGCAGCTGCACAAAAGATACCAACGTGAAGATAATCTTTCAGCATTTTTAGACGAGCGTCCGTATCGTCTAGGTGTGCGAACAGCCCCCCTGCTCAATCCCCCTACGTCAGGATCAGAGAAATTCAGCGCAAGAGAAAGAGAAAAGTAAGCTGGGTAGCTTCTCAGCCATCTGCCAATAGCGTCCCTTGTATGAAATCAACTGGGCAAACCAACTGAGGAAGCATGTACCAGAAATTAAAAGACCCATTGTCTGCAGAAACCCGCGAAGCAGCGAAAAATCCGCGATATATATTTAAATATGCTTACATATAAAATCCGCGATGGAGTGAAGCCGCGAAAGGCGAAGCGCGATATAGCGAGGGATTACTGTGTATATACAGTAATCCCTCCTCCATCGCGGGGGTTGCATTCCAGAGCCACCCGCGAAATAAGAAAATCCGCGAAGTAGAAACCATATGTTTATATGGTTATTTTTATATTGTCATGCTTGGGTCACAGATTTGCGCAGAAACACAGGAGGTTGTAGAGAGACAGGAACGTTCTTCAAACACTGCAAACAAACATTTGTCTCTTTTTCAAAAGTTTAAACTGCTCCATGACAAGACAGAGATGACAGTTCCGTCTCACAATTAAAAGAATGCAAACATATCTTCCTTTTCAAAGGAGTGCGCGTCAGGAGAGAGAGAACAAAGCATGCAGTCAAAAAAAAAATCAATAGGGCTGTTTAGCTTTTAAGTATGCGAAGCACCGCCGGTACAAAGCTGTTGAAGGCGGCAGCTCACACCCCCTCCGTCAGGAGCAGACAAAGAGAGAGAGAGCCAGAGAAAAATAAAGTCAAAAATCAATACGTGCCCTTTGAGCTTTTAAGTATGCGAAGCACCGTGCAGCATGCCCTTCAGGAAGCAGCTGCACACAGAAAGTAGCAACGTCCCTATCGTCTAGGTGTGCGAACAGCCCCCCTGCTCACACCCCCCTACGTCAGCGCAAGAGAGAGAGAGAGAGAGAGAGAGAAAGTAAGTTGGGTTTCTTCTCAGCCATCTGCCAATAGCGTCCCTTGTATGAAATCAACTGGGCAAACCAACTGAGGAAGCATGTACCAGAAATGAAAAGACCCATTGTCCGCAGAAACCCGCGAAGCGGCGAAAAATCCGCGATATATATTTAAATATGCTTACATATAAAATCCGCGATGGAGTGAAGCCGCGAAAGGCGAAGCGCGATATAGCGAGGGATCACTGTGTATATATATAATATATATATATATATATATTAAGATGTAAGTTGGTCTGATCCTTTCTTACACACTCAGCATAGCGCACCATGTCTTCCTCTAAAATAATGCAGCATAAGACAGACTCTGTCAATCAAAAGGACTTGTGGTCAAGGTAAATATGTTAGACTGAAACCTTTTTGTTAGAAAATGTGTTCAAACTACATGAAGGCCATGACTACATTTGATTTAGAGTTAACACGCGAAGGCTGTTCATCCAACAACTTTTTAAAATATTTAAGGTTCCAGATAAGTACTAAGTATAAATGCAAAGAAGTTTTCATGTCTGTTCAACTAATGTCAGGAAGATTTAATCAATGGCTTGTATCCAAATTCCCTTACATTACACTGAATGCTCATTATGTATTCTTGAGGTTCTCAGAAGCATATTAAGCCTCCAAGTAATGCAGTTACTTAGATCTCTTATCATTATTTTTGCTAAATAAGCATTTATCAGCAAAGCCAAACGAAGTAAGAATCTAAAATGTTTTCACTAACAGGAAAAAAACAAGTTGGTTATCAGCTCCATGGGATGATAATCAAATTTAACAAATGAATATGTAATTTAACAAATGATGTTGTAAAAATCCAGCAGACTGCATCAGTATATCCAGCAGGGGGTGCTAGCTCCCTGGTTGGAATAAGTTCATTTGTAATTGTGGCGTGTTACATAACCCGAAACTGTATAGATATAATATAAAACGTCGATACCCCTCCCTAAGTGATATGGCGGTAAGAAATCACATAGGAGAAATAACTTAGCTTTCTTTAATGACAGTTTATGTGGCATAACAGACGAGGAAGCCAAGACCTTTCAGGTAGTGGGGGCCAGATGTGTAGAGTCTGCCGTTTTCGTTGCTGCTTTGGATGGATTTTCAGGATCAGATGATGTTATCTCCCATCTGTCGGTTGGCTTCAAAGGTGTGCCAGGCAATGCTCCAAGGCTTTATAATCTTTCTCAATGTACAGGTCCCCACTTAGGTAAATCATGCAATTCCAAACAAGGAAAAGAAGATCCAATGTCATGCTGACTCTGACACACAGAAATACTACAATGCCCATTTCACAGTTGTCCTTAACTTGTCTTGTCTTAAAAAGCTTGCCTAGCAGTTCTAAATGCTGGGCCCCTGTACTAAATCTGGCTTTGTGTTAGCTGTACATGTGAGAAGAAAAGAAAAGCAGATTTAAAATATTTGCACAAAGCACAGCGACATATTAAACTGATTATCAGTAGTATAAAACATTTGATGATGATATCTCTTTTTACCATATTGTGAATAAATATGGCAAATGGTATGTCCTATCAGTCAGTTTGAAATAGCAAATGGTAGAGATCAATTTAGGACTTTCTAAGGTGCTTTTCAGTGTAACCAAAGGTCAATGCACAAGTACCTCACTTTTCATATCTTGTACAGATATTTGGCAAATTAGTTGTGCAGCTGTGTGTTGTTGTTCAAGGTTCTCCCAGCCTGTAATTCAGATTTTATGTGCACAACGATCAGCCACAACATTAAAACCACTGATCGGTGTATAGTTTCTTTTGTAATCAAGGATTTGGAACTTTTGGACTTTTGTATTGCAGCATTATTCAGATAAGGCCACATTTTGATTTTATCTGTATGGCTGCTGCCAAATTGTTTAGTTTCACTATACTTGTTACCAGCTTTCATTGTTCTACCTATAAAAGATGGTGGTGCACACATCTTGATATCTGAGTTTTGGATGTTATTCTCACATCCCTTTACCTTCTTGATAGTGTTAGTTAAAGCAAAAAGGCTTTTAGTCCTAGAACCTTTTAGACAACATATTTGTACTTCTGCTTGTTGTTAAGTGTTTCTGAATTGTTCTTTTGGAATAATTTTGCTTTCATGTTACAGTATTTTAACCCTTTCTTGTTTTTTTAACTCTGTTTTGCCAAACCCTTAATTTGTTCATTTCACCTCCTCAATTTTTCACTCAGCCTCATAGACATCATAGCACTGTGGCTTAATATGAAACAATTTGTAATTGAGGATCTGAGCTTATTTTGAATTTGAGTTTATTTTCACTCTATGTTGGCCTAAATTGTATATTTGATTTTTGAATCAGTAGTAAAAAGCTGCTTTTAGATTTCCCTGCAAATTAAATAATACTCTTCACAGCCTAATATTTAAGATGATTTATTGAATAAAAAAACTAGGCAGTTTTGCAACCATATCTCAGTAACAACATGTACTCTTGGTAGTGAACAGAACTGGATGAAGTGGTTCTTGAGTATCATGAATAAATGAATGAATGAATATAGGAGAGAGGCACAAGAGACTTTGAGAAAATGCATGTTTGAACTGAGGGAGGAATTGGTGCACAGAGGAGTAGCACAACCAATACAGTATGTTGTTCTTTGTGTGCTTTAGCAGACTGTTAGGATAAACCATATTGAAGGCAGCATGCAGTTCAAGAAGAAGTAGCTCAAAGAAAGAACCAGCATCAGCAGTAGGAATGAAGTGGTTCCCAGTTCATACAAGAGCTCTCCCAGTACTGTAGTGCAGCCAAACATCTGCATGCTAAGGTTTGAACAGATGGTTGTTAGTTAAGTGCTGGGTGTACAAAATGTACTCTAAAGTTTTGGGCTAAAGGACCTTTTTTTCGAATTTATAAATCATCACCAAGAACATTTAATTTGACCTCACTAAGATCATAATGCTTAAATTTAATATGCAACCATTTGTTAGAACAGGCCTTTGTTGAGGATCTTGTTTTGTTTTGAATTTGTTTAGGTTTTTAGTTAAGTGTAGAGTGTAAACAATGTTCTCTAGAGTTTGGAACTAAAAGATCATTTCTTTTTTATATTTATAAATCACCACCAAGAATGTGACTAAGAAATTGTACAGGGTATGAAAATGTCAAAATTGTTTACTGTAATCTTTTATTGTTTTTAAAAGTCATTAAGTGTTTAGAGCAACATATTTCTGTCCATGTTTTCATTTTTATTTTTAAAGACACCAGCATTTTGCTATTTGTAATGCTAATAAATTTGCTGTCTCTACATGAAAATATATAGTGTTAATTTGGAAATCTGTGTGAACTTATCATTGCATTTAGATGTCATACATATTTCAAGAATAGATAGACATTCTCAGGGCATATTTTCATTATAGCACTAAGTTTATTTGTGCTTTACTTTAATTAAATTGGAAACCTTTTGCCTGTTGTTTTGTTTTTGGTTTAAGTCAAAGTGCATTTCTTCAGCACAAATGTACACCAAACCTGAAGTTATTGTCTGCTGGTTCAGATGTTTCATTTTTCTCCAGATGGCTTCTTATTATTTTCACATTTGGACTTTTACTTTTTAACTTATCCGACTCAACACTCTGGTGCTGCAAAAAAGCTTGCCTCATATTACTGTATACAATAGGTATAAATAAAATCTTATTTTAAAAATGATCTCCTTCTTATGTTAAAGAATATTATTACATTGTAAGGTGCATTTGCGTATAATGAGCGAGGCACCTATTGCCATAGTCATGTCTGTTTGTCTGCATGAAGTAGCTTGGCTCCTGTGCACTTGTTTTGTTGAAATGTGGCACACTTAGTGATTCTTCAAAGAAATGTATTGATGCAGTTCGATTTTCACTGAGATATCTCTAACAAATCATGTTGTACAACGTTCTGAAATTTCAAAATCTCCCATTGAAAAGCAATAGCGAGTTTGCAAACTTGACCATCTTTAAAACAGAAAACGTTTTGTGCGACTTTAACTGCAAGTTGTTTACTGTTTCAATTTTACCTTGAAAGCGCTTACTCTCAGTTTGTATATTTTGTATATTTTCATCTTTTGTCTGAAAAGCTGCTCAAATACTGTTACTTTAGGTAAGTGAACCATTTAAGTAAAAATAGTCAATTCAATGGAAAAAATTGAAGGGCAAAACAATTATGTAAGCATTTATATAAAACTGAATTGACTGAACAATATTATCTGCAGATTATTATTGTAAAGAACCAACATTATTAACTTGTAGCTAAATGCTGTTAACTAATTAATAAACAGAAAAGGTGCAGTTGCCCTAACTGATATAAAAATAAAACAAGTTTTTAGAAATGGACAATGGCATCAGGATGTGGGTGACTTCAGAGACTGAAGCCCCTGATATCTGGCACACATCCTCTGTCTTTCAGTCCCAGATATACACAGACAATTGTGGCCAGACCCTTATCTTCTCGCTCATCGTATTCAAAATAGTCCCTGATCAATGGTAAATGTTTTATTCAAGATACTCTTAGGAAACCCCAAGGGGGACAGAACCCCGTTCTTCAGATTTTACATACAGTCCCGTGAAACTCCTCATCTTTTTATCGGAACAGAGGGCAACAATCACATAGGGAGGTAAGAAATCCTGCAGATTTCCCTGGAAATGGAACTTCAGTTGATCTGCAAGAAGATGATCGGAGCCATTCAACATGCAACGGGGACAGGGCAGGATTACAGTTTGCACACTACTGATTACGTAGCGGTATAACACACAACAGACTGAGCGCACATTATGGTTTATTTGTACCCTAAGTGCCACTTTTGCTTCTTTATGTCTTCAGACAGGGATTCAAATCTTACTGTCACCTTTTGTATTTCCATTATGCTATAAATCAGATTCTTTCCAAGTTCTTACTTTTCATATAAATTTAACAAAAAAAACTTTTTAAACTTAATATTAAAAGCTAGATTGGGAACTTATTTCAGTTCTTCTTCTCCTTTCATAGGGTAATATTGATTCTGATTTTATGCTAGTGTTGGTCATTTTATACTAATAGTTATTTTTCAGTTGCTAATTATTAGATTCTCTTTTGGGTATACTTTCAATAATGTTATGTTTAAGACAACTGAGCAACAAATAGTCACAGACCCTCAACCAGTAACACAAATCAATCAATGTTATTTTTACATCACTTGAATTACAGACTTCTGTGTATGAAAGCACCTCACTCACCACAAGCCTAATGTAGTCTACTAACACATATAATTTCATTCTACTCTGTAATTATTATTTTATTATGAATCATTGTTACTAAAATATTTAAAAACAAAAATGCAATAACTAACTCTTGAATGAAGTAAATAAAAAATGAGATATGCTCCAACTTTCTTATCAGTTAACTTAGTTTACGAATACATGTGAATGTTACGCCATGCATACGTTGTCTAAGCAGCAGCCTGTTTGCCATCTGTGTGGAGTTTACATGTTCTCCCCATGTCTGACTGGTATTTCTTCTGGTACTTTGGAATCCTACATCACAAGCACATGTTTATTACATTAATTGGCAGCTCCAAACTTTCCTGGTAAAAATTAATATGGGTGTAACTGTGAAGTACCCTGAAATGGACTGTTATAACCCAAATTATATTAACTGAAAGGGCTTCTATTATAGAAATGTGAAAATAATCATAGTATATACCGGTATTAACTAAAATGGTGTTCACAATGCAAGGTGCTATATAAAATAAATGTCTAGCCATCTAGACCCCCTCTTCTTTTTTTAATCCTTTGGCCTGCTATGCACTCCCCAGAGTGCATTGCAGCCTGTACTGTACACATTGTGCCTTCAAGTGTAGGCTTTGTTCCTTCCTTCTGGTCCACTTGTTCTCTTGCCTAGTCTATTACCTCTTCTGTACCATTTACAGTGTTTGTTCTTTAGTGTTGCCTGCTCTTTGTGTCATTAATTATTTCTCATTTTCTTTCCCCTAACTTAGGGGTCCTGCCTCCTTACATTTCTATTTTCTTGTGACCTTTGCTTTAGTTTTGGAGTGTATAGCATTATCATTTGTTTAAAATAATGCAGATTGCTCAGTTTTATGTTAAATGCTCAAATAATGTTTACTTTGACTTCAATCAAGCATTATTTATTATACCAAAGTGAGCAAACTGATTGTATTTTAAATGACGTATATATTTTAAGCTTTAGCATGTGTGTTCTCAAAGAAGTGGCATGTGCTGTCAAACTCTAGATTATCAAATACATTTTACTGGGTGGGCCATCTTGAGTAAGCAGCAGAGTTTACATGTTTTACGTGTAGTAATTTAGCAGATGATTTTATACAAAGCAACTTACAAATCAGATTAACAAATAAAGGCTGCAAAATTGAGTAGAAAAAGCAGCATTTGCTTTAAACCCTGTTAGTAAGAAATCAGTTAAACTGGTTAAACCCGTGTTACCTGCAAAAAAACCTAACGTAAAAAATGAACATTTTGGAAGTTGTTGTTCAGCTATTTCTTAAGCATAGTGAGGGAGTCAGTGGTATGTGTAAAGGTGGGGAACTCTTTCCACCAATTAGGAGCTACAGTATGAAAAGATTCTCGATTGAAATTTGGGTAAAACATTAATTTATGTACTGCAAAAAATGGATCTGTTACTCATATACTGTTAGGTAGCAAGACATGACTAAAGGCTTTTTTGGAGTTAATCTCATTTACAAAGCATCAATAAAGAGTTTATTCATCCGTCCTATTTGGCCTACAAAAATAACGCCAATTTGGAATGGTCATACGTGGCTTATGTGAGACATATTTCTCTTGATATTGCATACTGCCTTGCGCCCAGTGTTGGCTGGGATTGGCACCAGCAGACCCCCATGACCCTGTAGTTAGGATATAGCGGGATGGATGATTTGTTTTGTCAGAAACATTTTGTGACTTATAGGCTCTGGTAACAAAAAACTGGTGGACATTTCCAATAGAAGCAGGCAAGGTTCATAATTTTCACTCTCGTCTGCCAAGTGACTCCAGTGATCTGTTTGGAAATGTGATTGCAAACAGTGTGGGGGCTAATAGATTTACGCACTTTTTAATACAAACATTCATGTTAATAAATGTCACACTTTGAGTGGAAAAATATGTGCATATTCTGTGGACAATTTTGCTGTTGCATGGTAGCTACATGAGGATCTTGGGGAAGATGTGAACTGCTGCTTCCTGTATGTGTTCAGTAAATCCATCAATTTGTCGAACTTCTTTCATTACAGTATCCTAAAAATAATAATCTATAGTGAAAACATGTCTTCAGAAAGGTTTTCAAATTTATTTTAAAATCAAAAACTGAAATCTCTCATTCATATTCAGACCCTTAATTCAGTACTTCGTTGAAGCCCTGTGGGCAGCAATTACAGCATTCTTAAGTAAGTCTCTACAAGCTCTACACACCAGGACTTTGGTAGTTTGTCCTATTCCTCCTCTCAAGCTCTTTTAGACTGGATGGAAAGCATCTGTAAACTGAATAAACTTATTAGGAAAGTCTGCTCCACCACAGGGCCAGCCCTAGATACACTGGAAGCTGTTGTTAAAAGAGGAGAGTGGCCAAAATGGATGTTATCAAGAAAAATTCCCTTCACCCCTCTAGGAAATGCTCTCTTGGAGCACTTTTAGCCGCAGGCTCATTCCTTCATGGTATGCTAAGAAGCTCCTCTGGGGGTCTTTTCTGCCTGCTGCAATTAGGCAATTTAATGCTACCCCCAACATCCCAGACTAAATGCTTATACTATTTAAGTTCACTTGTATTCAGTTTGCTATTTCTGTATAATATAATGTATATTTATTATTTATTTATCTATTAATTGATTGTATTATTTGTTCTGTGAGTGTGTTTCTTTGGTTTTTATGTCTCAGCTGCTGTATGAATCTATATTTCACCTTGGAATGAATAGTTTATCTAATCCAAACTGCCATCATCAGGTCACTCCACACATGTTCTATGGGGCTTTGGATAGGTCACTCAAAAACAGTCAGGGATTTGTCCTGAAGAAACTCCAGCGTTGTATTGGCTGTATGCTTTGGGTCGTTGTTCTTCAGAAAGGTGAACCATCACTCCAGCCTGGTGTTGTGTGCACTCTGGTACTGATTTTCTTCAATGACCACTTTATGTTTAGCAGCATTCATCCTTCCCTCAGTTCTCCCTGTCCCTTCTGCTAAGATGCAACCCACAGCATGCCACCACCATACTTCACCATTGGGATGGTATTAGACTGGTGATGAGCAGTTCCAGGTCTTTGCCAGACATAATGCATAGAGTTCTGCCCAGATAGTTCAAGTTTTGTCTCATCAGACCAGAAAATCTTTTTTTCCCAAGCTCCAAGTTTAAGTGAGCTGTCATATACCTTTTACTCAAAGGCTGTTTCCATCTACACACTGCTATAAACACCTGAATGCTGGAGTTATTCCAACAGGTTCTTCCATCTCAGTGGGGGAATTCTGAAGGACTGTTAGAGTAACCATTTGGTTCTTGGTTATCATCCTTGACCATGGCACTTCTTGGTCAGTTACGTAGTAGGTCATCTCTAGGAAGAGTCCTGGTGGTTTCAAACATTTTTCCATTTTACAATGATTGAGGCCACTTTGCTTCTGGGAACACTCAAAGCTTTAGAAATGGTTTTATACTCTTGTTATGATCTACGCCTCACCACAATTTGATCATGTGGGTCAATTGAGAACTCCTTAAACTTCATGGCTTTAATTTTGTCATAACATGCACTGTGGATCATGGGACGTTACACACAGCTGTGTGCCTTTCTATACTATGTCCAGTCAAATCAGTTTTCCACTGGTGGAGTCTAATCAAGTTCAAGTTCTAGGCACATCTCAAGGATAACTAAAGCAAACAGCATGCACCTGACCACAATGTGAAGTGCTCATCAAAGGGTCTGAACATCTACAGAAATTAGAAATTTCAGTTTTTGATTTTAATAAATTTGCAAACTTTTATGAAAACATGTTTCCCTTTTGTCATATATGGTTATTGAGTGTAAGTTGATGGGCACAAATGGCAAATTTTTCAATTTAAACTTAAATCTACAACACAGTAAAGTGTGCAGAAAATGAATGTGCCTGAATACTTTTTGAATCCATTGTATATTTAATATGTTACAAAGGTACAGTGGGAAAGCACTCCTGCCTTATGACGTATGGCTCCACTGTCATGGGTTCATGTCATTATTTGAGTAGTGTTTGGAAGCTTTCCCTGTGTCTGCATGTGTTTTTTTCTCTTGGTACTCTGGTTTTCACCCACATCCACAAATATATTTGTGCTAAGTTAATTGACAAATCTAAGTTGGCCCTATGGTTGTAAATGTGAGGGGACCCTTTGACATCCCGGGCTTGCTGTTCTCTCGGGCCCGATGCTGCTATAATAGACTCGAGCCTCTTATGATCTTAAACTGGATTGATTGGGTTTTAGAATGTTATGTTATTTTGCTTAAAGTAATGAGTGTCCCACTGGACAAGAGATTTACACGCTGTAGAAAGGGGAGAGGCAGAGACTAGCAAAGCCCTAGAAGAAAGAGAGGTAGTATTGCCAGTGACAGTGCACGCATTGACACCAGTATAAACTGAAGGGCACTACTAGGTTGGTTGACTAGAGAAGAGTTTAGAATAGGAACATCCAGAAAATAAAGGAAGACTACAGCATGAGTGAAGGTACATAATAGATAGATAGATAGATAGATAGATAGATAGATAGATAGATAGATAGATAGATAGATAGATAGATAGATAGATAGATAGATAGATAGATAGATAGATAGATAGATAGATAGATAGATAGATAGATAGATAGATAGATAGATACTTTATTAATCCCAATGGGAAATTCACAATGTTTAATGTTTACCGATGACCTAGAGGACATGTGGTCCAATAGTTGCCAGTGATGCCTGACCTTCTAAAAGAAAGTCTGATGCAACAGACCACTAAAGGACAGCACACAGCCTAGGTTTGCCTTGAACACATGGAACTTTTTGTTAAAGTGAAGGCTTATTGATCTCAGAATCAGTAGATCAGCTGGAATAAGAGTTCATTTGACAGTAGAAAGAGATAGCAGGATAAAAGAGAGATAGGAGGGAAGAGCAACATAGCAAATAATATATAAATCATCAACCTTGTTAGACAAGAATTACCACCTATTTTGGAATCCTTAACCCATACTGTTTATAGTACAGTGCCATGACAAAGTATTTGCTCTTTTCCTAATTTCAGCTAATTTTACAAAAGTTTGACACTGAATGTTTGCAGGTATTCCACCAAGGTCTAATATTAGACCAAGGGCAGGAACGTTAGCAGATAACACACTTTTTTTTACATATTTCAGTCATGGGCAGCACGGTGGTGCAGTGGTAGCGCTGCTGCCTCGCAGTAAGGAGCCCTGTGTTCGCTTCCCAGGTCCTCCCTGCGTGGAGTTTGCATGTTCTCCCCGTGTCTGTGTGGGTTTCCTCCCACAATCCAAAGACATGCAGGTTAGGTGCATTGGCGATCCGAAATTGTCTCTAGTGTGTGCTTGGTGTGTGTGTGTGCCCTGTGGTGGGTTGGCGCCCTGCCTGGGTTTGTTCCTGCCTTGTATCCTGTGTTGGCTGGGATTGCCTCCAGTAGACCCCCGTGACCCTGTGTTAGGATATAGCGGGTTGGAAAATGACTGACTGACTATTTCATTTATTGAATGAACAGTCTTACCAAGCATGAATTGCCATTGTGTTAAAAATGTGTTCATCTCCTAGATAAATCAACTCAGATATAGGATTGAATGAATGTAGTGAGGCTTGATTACACACAACCCTGCTCAATATACAGTAAACCTCACTTACTTACAAATCAAATTGCCAACACAAAGATTCAACACACATGTACTGATTCAACCGTATAAATTCTGCCATTGTGTCACATTACTAAGATGATGGAGAACTTTAGAATTGTCACTCACTGAGAGTATCGTTGTACTCTGCATTTAGTAAGTGGTATAATCTATTCATGCATCTTGCCTTGTATTTTGTACTATTGTATTGTATTTCTGAGGTGGCAATGATACAGTAGATTGGCCATCTAGCTCTGTGAAGAGCATTACTTGTGATCTGTTTTGTGTGTTGTATTTACCCCATGTTTTGACATCCATTGCATGCCCAACCTACCTGTAAGCGGGTCTCTCTCTGAAGTGCCTTGCCCAAGACGTCTTCAATTTTTTTCCCTATAGGGTTTTTTTTTATGGAAGTTTTTTTCTTGTCTACTTAGGGAGTTAAGGCTGAGATCTGTCAAAAGCAAGGCCTGTTAAATTTTTAGGCTATATAAGAAATAAATTGTTGTTGTTGCGAAACTAATCTATTACCCCGGAATGTCGTTACCTACAGTATATCCACTATTGAAGCAAAAAGCTTAGGCTGTGGAAGGTTCAGTTTGGCAAATGAATTTATTTATTTGCCAGCATCGCAGTCCATTTGATGCTGGATTTGTTCGTTGAGAAAAAGGATGGGTGTCATTGCCCTTGTAGTGTTAAATAACATCACAATTAAGAATTATCGCCCATCTCCTTAAATCTTTCGTGTGCTTTATTAAATTGAATCAGAGAAGTGTATACAATTTATATATGAATATTTAGTAATCACTAAAGTTTAGTTAACACCCCACAGCATTCCAGAAGTTTGTCAATTACTGTTTTCTAGATGCTTAAATAGTCTTTGTTTTTGTTTGCATTAATGACATTCGTATCTTTTCTTGAAATGTAGCTGAACGCGTTGATCATGTGTGTGAAGTCTTAAAAGGACTATGTCATAATAATTTTTTGTCAAGTATAAAAAAATGTGAATTTCTTAAATTAGGTATTTATTTTCTGGATAACGATACTTCCGATAAAGCTATAATTATGGATCTATTAGAAGTATTGGCTGTTTTAGAAATGCCAACGCCAACATCTCTTAACCAAGTCCAAGGATTTACTGAATTCACTAACCACTACAGGAACTTTGTTTTTAGTAATCTATTTTAAACAATCACCTCTTTAACAAAGAAATTTAATTAGCCATTTCTTTGATCAGTCAAAGCTCAGCAAGCCTTTATTAAATTAAAGAATATTGTCATATCTGTTCTTGAATTACAACATCCTGACTGTTCAGTACAATTTGAAATTTAGGTTGACACGTCAAATTCTTGGAGTAAAGGCTGTTCAATTACAAAGCTTTTCAGACATAAAGAAACTGCACCCTTATACGCATTTCTTTTTGAAATTGATTCTTGGAAAAGAAAGTTCCAATATGGTAAAGAAAGTGTTACATGTCATGGAATAAAACTTAGTTAACAATAATGGAGTCACTGCCTGGAGGGCATCAAAATATTATTTACAGTATCATATATGTTAACCATAAAAATCTTTTATTTTAAAATGGCATTACTACTGAGAGGAGAGATTCAATTTTAGAATTAAATTTCACCCAGATAGTAATAACAAGTAAGACAGATGCTTTATCAAGGCACTATGAAAGTAAAGGTTACTGTGTCATCGTGTACTTAATTTGCAAGGAATTTCTCGGTCTTGGAGCTACTGCAGATCCAGATAATGTCTTTGACAAAAAATGTGAAAAGGACTTAAAGAACTAAGCATTCTTCAAACTCATAACCAGTGAGATTGTTGTTTGTATCAGATACATTTAAATCACAGTTACTGTTCTGGAGTCATGATTGAAATAATGGCAAGATATCCAGGAATTCAAAGACACAGATAATTTATTGCATTATTTTTGTGCCCTGCTTTAGATAAGATGTTTAAGAATATATAGAAGCTTTTGCATAATTCAACAGAGCAAAATTAAATCACTGTTGTCCAGCAGTGCTTCTTCATCCAATGCTAGTTCCTAAGAAGCCATATTTGTAGATTTTAAAGGATTCTGTTGCCAGTTTTCTTCCAGTGGTTCACCATGACTTTAGTTCTGGTAGATTGCTTTTGTAAAGCAACTCCATTTACACTTTTAGAATGAATGTTCCCTGCCCCTGCACTCACCAGTATTTTTATTTTAGAAGTCTTTCAATTGCATCTACAGTATTTTTTTCAAAAATTATATCTTATTATAGACTACAATATATTTTTTGTGCTCGCATAAGGATCAAAGTGAGTTTATGAACAAAGAGAGATATTCAATCAATAATTAGTGAGCTATTTAATATGTGACCAGAGGACAAACTTGTACAAGTCTTTTCATAATCTTGGCGCACCAATTGGATGTCCCTGTTTAATAAAGTAAAAGAAAACAAAAACTGGTCACAATAGCTCCAACAAAAGACAATGTTTCAGCCCAATAAACAGAATTGCCTTCAATCGCATGGAAGCTATACCAACATGAATGTGTTTGCTCAAGGTCAGGTTCTGGGCCCAAATGCAGACACCATTATCTGGGGACCAGGTGGTTTTATAGAGCCTGACCAGAAGGGGCAGGGCCTGCTATGGGCACTGTGGCCGGGTCAGTTGCCATCTCTCGGTGACTTCTTTGAGCTGCAGGTAGAAAAGCAGAGACAGTTAGCACGAACACCCACTCTTGTCCCACAGTGGTATCGCTTACATCGTCAGAGGCAGGAAAGAGATCCCCAAGTGCACATGCGTGACATTTTCAGTCTGATTGCTCTAGTGTACTCCCATGTGTAGAATCTTGCCTTACTCCATTGGACTTTCATCTTTTTAGTATGTGTAAGATTTCCAACTATCTTTCTTACATACCAAGCTAGCCTAATTTCTAGCGTCAGTGTAACAATCCTCTTTAATAAAACCCCTGTGTGCGTCCAGTGTCCGTGTGTATGTGTCTTCTGGTGAAGTGCACATGCGCGGGGCACAGTGCGATGCTACAAAGCACATGCTTCAAAGGCTGCCTGACGCGTCACACAAGACAGAGAGGGTGGGACCTATAAAATATCGCACGGCCGAACCAATCGGATTTCGGTAAATGAGGTAAGACCTAAAACATAAAACACGAAAAATCCAATCGGGTACAGAGACGCGGAGACCAGCTTCCCCATTGTTGTGCAAGTGTTCACTCTGAGGATATCAGATTTGCGATTAAGAAGCTTGGCCCGGTAAAGTGTAAAGTGAAAGTCGTTGAAGGGGTTTTCCTAAATACAGTATACGAATTTTCATGATATTACAATACAATGACTTTTAAAAGTAGATTTATTTTCGCGCACATTAAATCAGTTGCTGGGGAGAATCTGCTGATTGCCCACTGTTGTGACAGAAAATTAAATGCATATTACGGACAGCAAAGCTAGTATTACTGTCAGAGAAAATTACAGGCATTTTACGGAAAAAATTTAATGAGGTAAAAGGTCCCTTGTGATTTAATATAGACTGTTCCTACTAATGTTTATGGACTACTGTTCTAGCGCCCGTTATTGTAACGGGCTTAATGTCTAGTACTATATAATTCCTATGGGTTAAAATAGCTCCATAGATTATTGACCACAAGATACAGTAAATACCTACAAATCTCCTAACAGACTTACTTACCTACTCTTACACATGATCATTAAACACATTTTCATGTTCATCCTTTTTTTCATATCTCCAGACTGGCCTTTCTTGAAAGATGAATTGTTACCCACATTGGATCACCATATGATTGTGTAGTAAAATTAGCTGAATCCATCCAAGCATGAATTCTATCGTGTGCTGCCCTTTATTTAGTGTACTATTTATTGCAGTAGTATGCAATCTGAAACAATGCCATTGATGCCTCACAGAGAACTTTTGTTTCTATGGTACGAAAATATCTATACTAATAAAAGGCAAAGCCCTCACTGACTGACTGACTGACTGACTGACTGACTCATCACTAATTCTCCAACTTCCCGTGTAGGTAGAAGGCTGAAATTTGGCAGGCTCATTCCTTACAGCTTACTTACAAAAGTTAGGCAGGTTTCATTTCGAAATTCTACGTGTAATGGTCATAACTGGAACCTGTTTCACTGACTCACTCATCACTAATTCTCCAACTTCCCATGTAGGTAGAAGGCTGAAATTTGGCAGGCTCATTCCTTACAGCTTACTTACAAAAGTTAGGCAGGTTTCATTTCGAAATTCTACGTGTAATGGTCATAACTGGAACCTGTTTCACTGACTCACTCATCACTAATTCTCCAACTTCCCGTGTAGGTAGAAGGCTGAAATTTGGCAGGCTCATTCCTTACAGCTTACTTACAAAAGTTAGGCAGGTTTCATTTCGAAATTCTACGCGTAATGGTCATAACTGGAACCTGTTTTTTGTCCATATACTCTAATGGAGGAGGCGGAGTCACGTATTGCGTCATCACGTATTACGCCTCCTACGTAATCACGTGAACTGAAAATGAGGAAGAGATTTACAGCACAAGTCAAACGCGGGAATGAAGGTAAATGACGTTAATTGTTGACTGTCTTTTAATACTGTGTAATTGTTGAGTGTCTTTTAATACTGTGTAAGCATACATATTAACATGTGCAATTAAACATGTGCATTTACGGGGTGATTTCTCAGGCTTAAAAGCTCGCCTTTTATTAAAAAGGTAAATGCAAACTCTTTTCATTCTGAAGGGCACAAACCACGTTAGATTTCAGCCGTTAAACGTGCAAAAATGTCAGTACACCAGATAAATAAGCGCAACATATTATCAGTTGTATTGTATGCTTACAATACATATAGAACTGTGTTAATTGTTAACTAATATTATGGGATGGTGTTTTTCGACTCGTGCCTTGATTTAAACGATTGCATGTCTTGGTGGGTTTGCGTAGCTTATTGTCAATATCTTTACACCTCTTTTTAAGACTTAATTTAAAAATGTTTTCTTTTCTTCTTAATTAAAATTTAAAAGCAATACTTCACCTCTGCAAAGCCCCTCTAGCCCTGACATCCGAGGTTCGATTACCGTAAGCGAGTGCAGTGAGTGTGTACGCCTGATGAGCCAAGAATAAGGGGGAAAGACGTGTCGCGTACTCTTTGCATTATTTGACAGTAAACTATTTTCATCCATTCTATGATCTGCTTCTCACAACTGAAGGCACCGTGGCTGATGTTACCTGACTTGCTGGCCAACCATAAGCGTTACCTGGTAGGTAACCGCCCACTCACTTCACTCCCTTACGGGAATTGAACCTCGGACGTCAGCGCTAGAGGCAAAGCCCCTAAAATTGCGCCACGGCGTGTGGTTCGTTTATTTGACAGCATGTAGATCGGGGTAATTACATTCATGGCATTCATAGTCTGATTCACAATCTGATTGTATGGGTGGTTACCTACCAGGTAACGCTTATGGTTAGCCAGCAAGTCAGCTCGAAGTGATCACTCGAGTGA
Source organism: Erpetoichthys calabaricus (assembly GCF_900747795.2). Classification (NCBI taxonomy): domain Eukaryota; kingdom Metazoa; phylum Chordata; class Cladistia; order Polypteriformes; family Polypteridae; genus Erpetoichthys; species Erpetoichthys calabaricus. The sequence goes on along the minus strand of NC_041396.2, from coordinate 95,097,492 downwards.
AGGCAGCTTCACAAAAAAACAAATCCTTAACAAACTGTTATTGGTATATTTTCCCTCAATTTTAAAAGGTTTTCTTTTCTTCTTAATAAAATTTTAAAAGCAGTACTTCGCCGGTGCGAAGCGCGGGGATTTGAGCGACTGACGCATACAGACATATTCATGAGTGCAGGTACTTCAGAAAGAAAGCACCGTGTAAACCTAAACTTTAAATTAAGTTCATAGACCTACAAAAGGTTGCCATTGATTTGAGGCAAGATTGCTTTTCTCATGTACAACTGTCCGTTGCATTCTTAACAGTAAGCTTGCACAGCTTGGTCATATTACAACCTGAGTGCTGAACTGACAACGTCGTATACAAACAGAACTATAACAATTGTAATAAACAAACAAAAAAAAAAAGCGAAGAACCCTTGGATTTAATAAAAAGGCTCCTTCCTTGGCGAAGCAAGGAAAAAGGAAGACCTTATATGGCGTTCGTTTATAAAACAGCTGAAAAGCTGTGTTAAGGCTGCTTCACAAAAAAACAGATCCTTAACAAATTGCTATTGGGATATTTTCCCTCAATTTAAAAAGCTTTTCTTCTTAATAAAAATTTAAAAGCAGTACTTCGCGGGGATTTAGATATAGATATATATATATATATATATATATTTATGTATATATAGATATATATATATATATATATATATATATATAGATGTATATAGAGATATAGATATATATAGATATACATATATAGATATAGATATATATATATATGTATGTATGTCTATAATATATATATATATATATATATATATATATATATATATATATATATATATATATATATATATGTAAGCTTATAAGTACTGCCTTTCTTCTCTTTAAGAAAGGAAGATGTAATGATACTTGATTTAAACGATTCCATGTCTTGGTGGGTTTGCGTAGCTTATTGTCAATATCTTTACACCTGTTTTTAAGACTTATTGACTGAAACGGGCTTTCACAAAAAAAGTTAGGGCTTTGCTACAGGATACACCCTCCACAAGTTAAGCAAGTAAAAATAAAAGTGTATATTTCTGTTTTATTTAAACCTTTTAAGTTTGTATGCATAGCCCCATTTGGCTGTTTTAGTTTTTTTTTTTCTTTCTTCAGTAATATTAAATCTCCTTAAAGAAAAAGAACATATGCATTTTAAAAAGGAGAAACCCTCATTTATAAAGGTTTGCTGCAGATGACTTGACTGAAAATAAATTAATACTTCCTATGTGTATAGTACATATTTATCTATTTTACTTATGCCTTTATTCCAGCAACTTGCAACATCTGAGGTACAATTTGTTACATTACTTTTGTTTTTTGCAGCACAGGCAGGTGAAGTGACTTCCTCAGGGTCACACAGTGGTGTCAGTACCAGGATTTGAACTGACAAGCTCCGGGTTTGCTGAAATATTACTGAAGAAAGAAAAAAAATGAAAACGGGCAAATAGGGCTATGCATACAAATGTCGATCCATCCATTATCCAACCCACTATATCCTAAATACAGGAGCCAATAAATAGATATGTATATATGCAGTATATATATATATATATATATATATGTGAATGTATGTATGTATGTATATATGTATGTCTATATTTATATGTATATATATATATATATGTAGATATGTAAATTTGTATATGTATATATATATATGTATATGTGGATGTGTATATGTATATACAGTAATCCCTCCTCCATCGCGGGGGTTGCGTTCCAGAGCCACCTGCGAAATAAGAAAATCCGCGAAGTACAAACCATATGTTTATATGGTTATTTTTATATTGTCATGCTTGGGTCACAGATTTGCGCAGAAACACAGGAGGTTGTAGAGAGACAGGAACGTTATTCAAACACTGCAAACAAACATTTGTCTCTTTTTCAAAAGTTTAAACTGTGCTCCATGATAAGACAGAGATGACAGTTCCGTCTCACAATTAAAAGAATGCAAACATATCTTCCTCTTCAAAGGAGTGCGCGTCAGGAGCAAAGCCTGTCAGAAAGAGATAGGAAAGCAAACAAATCAATAGGGCTGTTTGGCTTTTTAAGTATGCGAAGCACCGCGGCACAAAGCTGTTGAAGGTGGCAGCTCACACCCCCTCTGTCAGGAGCAGAGAAAGAGAGAGAGAGAGAGACAGAGTTTGTTTTTCAATCAAAAATCAATACGTGCCCTTCGCGCTTTTAAGTATGCGAAGCACCGTGCAGCATGTCGCTTCAGGAAGCAGCTGCACAGAAGGTAGCAACATGAAGATAATCTTTCAGCATTTTTAGACGAGCGTCCGTATAGTCTAGGTGTGCGAACAGCCCCCCCTGCTCAATCCCCCTACGTCAGGATCAGAGAAAGTCAGCGCGAGAGAGAGAGAAAAGTAAGTTGGGTAGCTTCTCAGCCATCTGCCAATAGCGTCCCTTGTATGAAATCAACTGGGCAAACCAACTGAGGAAGCATGTACCAGAAATTAAAAGACCCATTGTCCGCAGAAATCCGCGAACCAGCAAAAAATCCGCGATATATATTTAAATATGCTTACATATAAAATCCGCGATAGAGTGAAGCCGCGAAAGGCAAAGCGCGATATAGCGAGGGATTACTGTATATGTATATGTAGATATGTATATATATATGTGTTTATGTATATGTATATATATATGTTTACATAACCTCTTTAACACAGTACTTCTCCGCTGCGAAGCGCGGGTATTTTGCTAGTATATATATATATATTATATATATATATATATATATATATACACACATATATATATATATATATATATATATATATATATATATATATATAGTATATATATATATATATATATATATATAGTATATATATATGACAGCAACACTCATAACAATGACAACACAATTACATTGACAATCATGTTACGTTATTTTTAAAATGTTTCCTTTACTTTTTCATAACCTCTTTAACACACTACTTCTCCGCTGCGAAGCGCGGGTATTTTGCTAGTTATTAATATTTCCCATGATGTCTGTCTGTGAAAGCATCAAACTAAAATGACTGACAAGCAAAGACACATATAAGAAAGAGGGAGAGAGAATGGATTAGCACAAATAAGTTTGTGGGGTGAAGGGACTGCAACACTAGTTTGAAATATCTTTTATGTGTAAGTGCAGATCACAGAAATTTATTTTCATATCAATAATACCTTTTTCACTTAAAACATACATATCAGAAAACGTTATAGTCATGAGGGTATCCCTCTATCCATCAATCCCATTTCATTCTATCATAAGTTAAGTTCTAGTAATGTACTATTGAAATGTTTTTGTGAGATGCTTCCAATTCCTGTCTGGAATGCATTATTCATAATTTTAAAAGAAGAAATTCAGTTGAGTCGACTTTATGAATGCCTTTGAGAGTTTTGAGGGCCAAGATTATACAGTACCTTAAGCTAGCCTTCACTGTTCCAAGCTAATGAGGTTTGGTTACCTTGGCCATGCTGAGTAATCCATGTCCTTTAGTCCAGGGATGGATTTAGCTGCTGTTTTCACTGGGAGCTGGTATGGTCGTAGCAACCAGAACTGAACACAGAACTCTACATGAGGTCAATGCTAATGTATAAATAGTTTTTATTGTTTTCATAAAAGAATACATGTGTACAGTGTGAAATTTTCTTGTTATCAGATGCAACTGTTAAAGAAGTCTGACCTTTAGACTAATATGGGCTAAAGATATCTTAACATTCAAGTATGATTTGTTAAAGTGTACATTGATAAACGAAAGATGAGGAATGCGAGTATCATTTTTACAGTTTCTTTAAAGATGAATACAAAATAAAGTAAAACTTTCTAATTTACTATTTTCAAAATAAGATGCTGATGAGCTATACAAGAGAGCAAATCATTCTGTATCCATTTATTTGTTCAGAGTACTGTTTTGTAACCCTAATCCCAAGGACATGTAGTGGCTGCTTATTTTATTCTGAGTTCTAAATAAAATTAATTTCAATATTAGTTAATTATTTACAGTTTTGTATCAATTTTCTTTTTGCAAGTTTATAAATTACACATACAGTGCATCTGGAAAGTATTCACAGCGCATCACTTTTTCCACATTTTGTTATGTTACAGCCTTATTCCAAAATGGATTAAATTCATTTTTTTTCCTCAGAATTCTACACTGAAATTCAAACTGTACACTAATCCAAATATAATACATATTACATTAAAATGATATAAGAAGTAAGCCATGTACAGTAATTCAAAGAAATATCCACAGTTGTCCTCCAGGGCAAGAGTTAAGAAACACTTATAAAGAGTTTTGATATCTGCTCTTCTTTGAGTTAATTTTGTTTATCTAACACAAATCTGCAAAATCTTTGTTCTAAATCTGCAAAATCTTTGTTCTTCATTGCAGGGCCTCCAGGACCAAAAGGTGACAAGGGAGACAATGGACCCTTAGGGATGACTGGTGCCCCCGGTTTACCTGGATTGCGAGGTTTGTTGCATTTAAGTTATTTTGATTGAAGCACAATTCACTGAGGCACAATTTACCTTGTTTGTGAAGTTAAATGTTACGTCTACCCATTTTGTTTTACAGTAGTGACCCTGTCAATAGTTATAATTGCTGATAAGCAAATTTTATATTGGTTTACGTTTTTTCTTACTCTGCTAATTATATTTAGAATTTACTAAATTTTAGATCACTGTGCTACGGTAACACTTGTTACACTGCTTTAGAATTTAACCTGCTCTCTGCCCTTGTAATACACTTTCTTCCTACATTTCAAAGATGTGCATGTTGGGTTCATCTGAGCTTTTTAGACTGGCACTGATGTGTGAGCTGTTTTCTGGTATGTTTTTAGAACTGGCTTAGGACGATTACAACCCTGAAATATTAAGATAATTTTGTACATCAGTAGGTTGATGGATGGACAACACTGTTTGCTAAGTATTCATTTACAAGTAATATACTTTCTATACATCAATAACTTTAAAAACAGATTAGAAACACTGGAGAGAACACATTGCTCATTCCGATAGATCCAGACTTTTCTTCCGGTTTGAATTCTGATTGGTTTGGTTTGTCTGTTAATTGGCAATGCTAAATTTATTTTTTCCAAAAAGTATTATAATTTTTTTCTTAAAGGTAATGTACAGAATGCCTATGACTGATAATAAATATCTTTTGTATTTGTCTGGTATGAATGAATGCATTTCCTAGCATCATGATCTGATAGCAATTAAGCAATTCTTAGACCTGTTCCTGCATTCTTAAACTGCCAGCACTCAGCTGGTGTATAAAATGATTTTTAAAAATATATTTTATACACCTAGCCCATATCACTGACTCACAAAGGTTTACAGAATAACATGGAAAAAGTACAGTTTGTGGTGTATCACCATTATAGATTCCCTAACTAGCCTAACAGATAAGTGGGCTTTTTATAAGTAAAGACCTGCTTTACTTATTTGTCCTTCTCTTAAGAGATATGAGTACCAGCCTAACAAAACTAGTTCCTAAAGAGCTGGCAAAAAGGAAGATGGCAACTAAAAAGTACAATGGCAAAACAAACAGGCATAATGAAATGTTTTCTGGGTATTAAAAAAATACATTTTTTAGCATTTTTTTTTCTATTTACTTAGTGTGTGGTATGTGATGTTACCATTCCACCATTATAAGAAATGGCAGCATGCAGTACGAAGTATTTTGTTTGTTGTTCTTTATTTCATCTTATACGATTTCTCTTATTAGAAATTTGTTAGTTTTCGCATACCCCTTGGGGTCAGAGCGCAGGGTCAGCCATTGTACAGCGCCCCTGGAGCAATTACAGGTTAAGGGTCTTGCTCAAGGGCCCAGCAGAGTAGGATCTCTTTTGGCAGTGACAGGGATTCGAACCAGCAACCTTCAGGATACCAGCGCAGATCCTTAGCCTCAGAGCCACCACTCCACCCGTGAATCCAAGCTTTTAGACAGCAGATATAACCAGAATTTTTTGTGGTTCGTCCTTGCAGTCGTAACCAACATGCCAGTTAATAACGGAAGAGCACTGGTAAAACATTATGAAAAAAATAAATAATTCTAAAACAGCAATATAAATCACTTTTTGACCTACAACACATTTTTTCCAAAACAAAAAAAAGAAAATCAAAATACGCCTGGTTTTTTAGAAGTAAAAACAGCTGACAGTCTGAACAATGTCTCCAGTCCTCCATTTGTAAGGAAAAATGGCCACTGTGAAATCACACAGGAATTCAAAATGGTCATTATTTGTGACAATGTTTAAGAAATAACAATTTAATATAACATTAAATATGTTAATATGGTATATTAGTGTAATATTAATTTAATAAAACATAAAAACAAATAAAAAATAAAACGTCTGGACAGAGTACTCCTTTAAAGTTAAAAGAGTTTTCACATAATATAATATATTATCTAAACCTGCTTAATCCAGTTTAGTTTGGCAGAGGGTGAAGCCTATTCCTGCAGAATCAGGTAAGATACAGAAACCAAAGGGTTCCAGTCAATTAATAGATCACCTCACACACACACGCACGCACGCACACACACACACACACACACACACACACACACACACACACACAGAGACAGTTTTGAGTCGCCATTTAAACTAATTATACATCTTTGTGATGTGGTGCAAAGCTGAAGTAACCAGAGAAACACCCTTATAGGCACTGGGTGAATGTGCAAATTCCACATGAACAACGACAAGGCACTGACATGACAATGCAGCAACAAAACACATACTTATTTAAATAAATGTATTTGGTTAAATATCAATTTGTTTATTTCAATTAATTCATTGGTCCATAAACATTTGCTATGTTGTACCTGAAGTCATCCAGATAGAAAAGCTGGCCAGTTGAGAAAGTGGAGAGGAAGATGAAAACTCCAGTTAACATCATTCTGGGAGGAAAATTTGGACAGGGCCAATAAGACAAAATACCTCAGCTAGGAATTGTGGCCAACGCAAGCCCTTCAATCCCTGGCAGGTGACTGCATTTCTAATTGCAGCATCACCTGAAAAAACAGAATCGAACTAAAATCTCCTTCCAGTTTTTTTTAAGTAGATTAAGCAAGAAAACAAGACACAGGGAAACAATTAAAGGTAAATAAAAAAGGGTAAATCAAAAAGAGGAAAAACGGGAGTCAGGAACAGAGACAGTATCAACATATAAATAGCTACATCAAAAGGTGGGCACTATCAGAAGGCTCTTTAAATCAGTATTTTGTAGACAATTTGCAAATCAGACCAGGCTACATCAGGGTTTAGGAAACTTTTCATTTCTTAATTTTGAGTGTTGTCCTGAAAATTTGATAACAGGCACACCATGGGGGGAACAAAGCAGCTCAACAAGACACAGAAAGTAGAAGAGACACACACAGAAAGTGTTCCCTTGATTTGTCACTGATATACGTTTTCCCAGAATCTCTCTATGCTAATTTACATCTGTGGCAGTCAGACCCCATACTTGTCTGTGATGATGAATGGATTTTTTTATTAGGTTGCCAAACTATCAAAAGTATAAGATATTGCAAAAGTTTGATAAAAAAACATTTTTCATAAACTTAGTAAATGTTTGCATAGAAAACGTTTAACCCAAGATATTAATGTGAAATTTTTGGTTTCATTTAGGAACACCAGGAGAGCGAGGGTACCAAGGACCTAATGGGGCAAAGGGGAATCCAGGCCTTGATGGACTGCCAGGTCTAACTGGGGCTAAAGGATCAAAAGGTATATCTTTCTTACATAGTCTTATTGTTGTAAGAGACACACTGCGCCAAGCCAGTTGTTTTTGTTCCTCTCAAAATTCAGCCAACATACATTGTGCTACAGCAGCCTGCTGTGTTTATATACAAATACCAAATTTGCATCCTGTCCATTTGTAAAGGATTTCATTAAACCATTGCCAGAGCAGTTGCATGCAATTTGGAAATGAGAACAAGATTTCCATTTCAAAAACCTTTCTAAATGTTATTTGAGTAAGTGATATGACTGAAAGACTTTCACTATAGAAATGCTTTGATGAGTGTTAAACTGGGATTTTTTAACATAAGCAAACTATACAATTTAACATCCATCCATTATCCAACCCGCTATATCCTAACTACAGGGTCACGGGGGTCTGCTGGAGCCAATTCCAGCCAACACAGGGTGCAAGGCAGGAAACAAACCCCGGGCAGGGCGCCAGCCCACCACAGGGCACACACACACACACACACCAAGGACAATTTAGGATCGCCAATGCACCTAACCTGCATGTCTTTGGACTGTGGAAGGAAACCCACGCAGACACGGGGAGAACATGCAAACTCCACGCAGGGAGGACCTGGGAATCGAACCTGGGTGTCCTAACTGTGAGGCAGCAGCGCTACCACTGCACCACTGTGATGATAAAATTAGAATAAATTTATACCACAAACTAAACAGTGTCAGAAAAAGCCCTGTGTTAATCACTTGTCATTTAAAAAATAAGTGTATAAGCAAAATATTTTAAAGCAAACTGGCTACTGGCTCCAGTTTAATTTTTAACATGGTTTACACTAATCAGCCGCACCATTAAAACCACTGAGAGGTGAAGAGAATAACTTTCATTATCTCATTACACAGGCACCTGTCAAAGGGTGGGATGTACTGTAACAGGCAGAACATGAACGGTAAGTTCTTGAAGGTGAGGTGTTGGATGCAGGAAAAGTGAGCAAGTGTAAGGTTCTGCGTGACTTTGATTTAAGCCAAATTGCGATGGTTAGATGACTGGGTCACAGCATCTCGGAAATGGCAAGTCTTGTAGAGTGTTCCCAGTATGCAGCGGTCATTGCTTACCAAAAATGGTCCAAGGAAGGACTACTGGTGATCCGGCAACAGGGTTATGGGCACCCAAGGCTTATTTATGTTTGTGGGGAGCGAAGGATAACCGGTCTGTTTCCAGTCCCACACAAGAGTTGCTGCAATACAAATTGCAGAAAAACTTAATGCTGGCCAAGAGAAAAAGGTGTCAGAACACACAGTGCATCCAGATTGCTCTGTTGCCGCAGACCAGTCAGACTGCTCATGCTGACTCCTGTCCATGCCCAAAAGCTCCTACAATGGGCATGTGAGCATCAGAACTGGACCACAGAGCAACTGAAGAAGGTGGCTTAGTCAACCAAATCAAGTGTATGTGTGTTCTTTACCTGAGGAAGAGATGGCAGCAGGATGAAATGGGAAAAAGGCAGGCTGGTGGATGCAGTGTGATGTTCTATACAATGTTCTGCTGGTAAGCCTCTGGTCTTGGCATTCATGTGGATGTTACTTTGACACCTCCTGACAACCTAAAGATTGTTGTAGACCACATACATCCCTTTATGGAAACGGTATTCCCTGATGGCAGGGGCTTCTTTGGGCAGGATAATGCGCACTGCTACACTGCAAAATTTGTTTAGGAATGGTTTGATCATGACAAAGCGTTTAGGCTGTTGAGTTGGCCTCCAAATTCTTAAGATTTCAATCCTATTAAGCAACTGTACGATATGCTGGAAAAACAAGTCCGATCCATGGAGGCTCCCACCTTGGAACTCATAGGAGGTAAAGAATCTGCTGCTAATGTCTTGGCGCCAGATACCACAGGACACCTTCAGAGGTCTTGTGAAGTCCGTGCCATAATAGGTCAGAGCCTTTTCGGCAGCACAAGGGGATCATACACAATATTACAGGGGTGATTCTAATGTTGTCACTACTCAGTGTTTATTTATATGCATATTGTTTTTTTCAATAAATGTTGATCACAAAAAGCTACTATTCAATTTAGCCATTTTTTGCCAAAGTTAAACATACCATGGTAGACTATGATACACAGTCTGTAGAAGGAGTAGGCAATCCTGGGCATAGAGCTTCAAATACATTTTAAATTTAATGCTGTTGTAAATTAAACTTCCTGTTTAATGTGGAGGCTAATTCCATCTCTGTCTTCTGTCTCACAAATTAATAATAATTTGACATTTACGTCTGTTTGATATTCAGAAAGTTATTTTTGCAATGACTTTGTAGGGTACAGGAATTTATTAATTATGTAGCTTTTGTTTCACTTTTTATTCACTTATTTGCCAAGAGTTTTGTTTTTTATTGTATCCTTTTATCAACTGGAAGCCAGTTGGCCATGTATTGCAAATAACAAGGAAGAAAACAACTAATCAGCTCAATCAATGGCTGGATGTATGTTTATCTTTAAACCATTAGTATCTGTTTCAGATAAAGAAGTTAGGTAGAGCACAAGCCTACAACCATTGTGGCCTTCCAGCACAAGGATTATTCAAAATTGGTTTTGAAGTTGGCCTAATAATGTGTAACTACAGTAATCCCTCGCTATATCGCGCTTTGACTTTCGCGGCTTCACTCTATCGTGGATTTTATATGTAAGCATATCTAAATATATAACGCGGATTTTTCGCTGCTTCGCGGGTTTCTGCGGACAGTGGGTCTTTTTACTTCTGGTACTTGCTTCCTCAGTTGGTTTGCCCTGTTGATTTCATACAAGAGATGCTATTGGCGGATGGCTGAGAAGCTACCCAATCAGAGCACGCAGTTAAGTTCCTGTGTGCTGCTGATTGGCTCAGCGATGGAGTGCTGCATTAACCAGGAAGTCTCATCTCACTCATTCAGCATTAACATGCTCCTGCTACTGCTTCAGGGGCCGTGTCCAAGCGCCAACAGAAGATTCAAATGATTGCAGAAAAGGTAAAAGTTTTGGATATGTTGAAGGAAGGGAACAGCTACACCGCTGCAGGACACCAATGAGTCCACGATTGTTTTTATTTAAAAAGGAGGAAAAGCATATAAGATCTACAGCCGCAGTGTCCTTTAACCAGGGCGCAAAATAAGTTGCAAGTGGATGTGATAAGGCAGTAGTCCGGATGGAATCTGCTTTAGGGATTTGGATTGAAGACTGCTGGAAGAAGAGCAACGGCGGTGCTACACTGTCGCCTGAAGAGGCTCCTTTAGAAGAGCTGTAACACTATCCTTTGTTGTGCAGTAAAATTAAACTCATCGTTATTGGACAAGTCGTCGTGTCATTGTTGGTGAGTAACCATAATTAATTATCTATGTACAGTACTTATTACATGTACATAGTTTAGTGTCACTGTACACACATTTTACTGTATACAATTTTTCTTGCATTGTACGTATTTATTGCTGGTGGCCTGTCTGTCATAATGGCTGTAACATATGTGATATCGGAGACGCTCGATATCTTTAAAATAATATTTAGGTTTTACTGTATATAAACTGTGTTTACATACATAATTTCAACGAATCTTACCTAATATCTAAGAGAATACAAAGGGTTTATGCTGTATAATTGTGCGGGAAATGTTTATAATAGTGTGGGAGAGTTTATAAGGGCTTAAAATATATAAAAATAACCATATGAACATATGGTTTCTACTTCGCAGATTTTCACCTTTCGCGGGGGGTTCTGGAACGCAACCCCCGCGATGGAGGAGGGTTTACTGTACACTGATTCAGTGAAATAAAATAAATAATACTAAGATGTAAAATAAAATACCATTTATTACACAGGGCAATGAATGCAATATTGCAAAATACTAAAATCTTTGAATTTTAAAGTATGCAGAATTGTGCTTACCACGTCTTCCTCTTCTTACCACTTCAGTTTAATTTCTCTCAGTTTCCAGCTTTTCTTTTCACATCAGCTTTTTATGGGTGCCTCACACACCCCAGAGATGTGCATATTAGGCTTATTGGACATTAAATATGAAGAGTATGAGTGAATTCTTTTGAGAGCAGGAGTGTGTACTATGGTTGGTGTTGTGATTCCATTTTGTTTTTAATGTTTCTTAGCTTTCATTTAAGGTATTTGCAGATGTTTAGGCGTTTTAGACTTCCAAACATCTTATTCATTCATTCATGGAAGTTTTAGACTTCCAAACATCTTATTCATTTTACACAGAGGTTATTTCATTTTTTTAAATATATCTTAAACTGTTTGTGATGCTATTTCAGTTTTTGTTATAGGCACCATCATTTTGATTTTGTTATGGGCACTGCCAGTTCACAAATCTCATTGCCAAGATGTGACTCCTAGTGGCCAGATGTTTGGTCATGGAGGTTGCATCTTCTGATGTTGTTACTGCAATGGGTTTAAAAGTCTGAACTGGCAGAAAAGTTTTCATCCAAGCTTTGTGGTTATATTTACCTAGAAGACAGTGGTATTAATTTTAATTATTTCTAGGTTTTGTTTTTTTTCCTTTGTAAAAGTGCAGTTTCATTTTCATCATCAATCTCTGCATGCATTTTTACTATGTCTCATTTTTTGCTCCAACTCTTTCAAAATGTTGTGTTCCAATTTGAGTCAGTATTGTTGGTTCCTGTCTTGGCCCTCTTACGGCCCAAGTAGCTTTGACCTTCTAGTAATCTGTCCTGGAAAAATTAAACTCAGAATACGAATTAATAGAGGGACTGAAAAAGAATGACAAGGATACTGACCCTTTAGATCAGGGAACTCAACTCTGATCCTGGAGCTCTGCAGTGTCTGCAGGTTTTCTGTCCATCCATTTTTGTATTTAGAAGCCAGGCCTAGTAGATAATGAAATTTGCCATTTAATTACATGGCTGTTGATGCATTCATTCTTCCAATACATATCTATATCTCATTGTAGGTTTTTCATTTTCAGTTTTGTGTCTATTAGTCCCTCCCTTCTTGCTTATTTATTTCAAAACAATTTATTAACACAGATACTTGGTGATGCATAAACACAGGTTTAAAAGGAAGCACATTGGCAGGGGAGCTGGTGGTTCCTTTGGTGTTTGAATCGTTCTAAAAGAGATATACAAGCAGGAAGAATACAAAATGCACAGCTGTGCAAATCACAAAAGAACATGCTCCACAGAGCTTACCAATACCAAACAGTGATGAAAGCTACCAATAAAGGTGGCTGGCCCAGTTTTCCACACAAACACCCACAAATTCCTTGTTAACTTTCCTCTAAATAATTCATTAAACACCTCCTGTGCAACCTGGCCTCTTCCTTTTTTCCTTCTGTTGAGCTCATGCCAATTATTCACGTCCAAACTGAAGTTCACCTAACCTATGGCCAAAAGGAGCTGTTAAGCCCTGGTTAATGACTACTTCAAGGCATGCCCCAGGAATCACTTCTGGGGTCCTGAATGTCATGCGGAAGCACTAACCACCATAGTTAGGAACATATGGAGCACAGATGCACTGTCCATCTCAACAGCTTTGTGAGACCCAAAAACTACTGCCCTATACCAACTTGACCGATTGCTGATATACTAGTAGGAGTTTCCCAAAGACTCCAGTTCAAGGCTATGTAAAACTTATTTATATCTGGAGGTGCCCCTCGCAGCTAGAAAAATTGTCATTCCCTATATTCTTCACAGAACTTCTCTCTACCTTTTCCTGTCACTTAAATTAACAACAAGGCTGGATTAAGATCACCATAAACCCCTGGATGATTTTAACTGTTCATTTAATTCACTTTTAACAATTAATTTCAGAGTATCGACATCTGATTGTTTCACAAATTGTGGTTACCCAGTCTTGATTTAGGCTCACAGATACTTGATTGTTTGTGAGTGGGGGTGTAGGAATACATTATGTGGTCCCACTTGGTGATTTCAGTTCATCGTTTCATCAGGTGACTGGGTGGGTTTGGGGATTCTGCAAGATGGAAAGGCCCCTAGGCATCACGGGCCCCTGGGTGCACACCCTGAACTATATGATGGTAGATCCACAGCTTATTTTCTTATCAATTATTAATGCTTTGCATTAACTGAATTTATATTTAATAGCAATCCACTTTCTCTGGTTCTCTAACTAAACAGAGATCTTATTCTGAAGTTAATCTAATGTGATTAACTGATGGCTTTAATTCTAATGATCAAACATTTTAATGGTAATGGTAACATTTTAATATGCTTTCCTATAATGGAATCAACTTTATTTTAAACGTTTGTTTAGGCACCCCTGGGGGAGATTGTACTTTAATTCAAAATCTAATTAGTCTGTATATTTTAGCTATTTAAGTATATTTTATTCATAAGTGATTGTGACCCAATGACACAAAGTACGATGTCTGAGATAAACAAAAATCACATATTAAAATAACATTATCCTGAATAATGTTCTAAACAATTAGTTAGACAGTATACTTGGCATATTTTCACATAGCACAAAATATAATAGTTATATTTGAAATGATTAAGTTTTGAAAATAATCCAAACCATTACCTAAAATTGTTGCAGTGCTTTAAGCAGAGCAGCTTATATGATCTTGGCCAGGGGCCAGACACAATTAAATTCTGACATTACCTCAGTTTGCTAAATATAAATGTCATTAATGTTAACATATAAAACCAGGATAGAGGCCTTATGGGTGAAGTGTCCAATTTCAACTAAGCTTTTCAAGAGCCATGATTATCATTCTATAGTGATTTCTTCTCTAAAGCGTTTCTTTATACTATCAGATACTAAGGATTAAGAACTTTCTTAAAGGGTAACATATGAATTGTCTATGTCTTTTGGGGATGTTCCAAAAGCAAAAACTAAAGAATGAAAAATGCTAAGTAAAAGTTCTTTATCCAAAATCAAAAACCATCTGTTTA
>NC_041396.2:95022849-95077849 GCF_900747795.2 Erpetoichthys calabaricus | reverse complement strand
CCCCTAACGTTGTGGTCAGCAAGTCGGCTAACATCCGCCATGTGCCGTCTTTCAGTTGCGAGAAGCAGATCATAGAATGGTTTTAATAGTTTACTTTCAAATAATGCAAAGAGTATGCTACACGTGTTTCTCCCTAATTCTGGACTCATCAGGCGTACACACTCACTGCATCCGCTCTCGGGAATCGAATCTCGAACGTCAGCGCCAGAGGTGAAGCCCCTAACGTTGCGCTACGGCGTGTTGTTCGTTTATACCTCGTGTCTTCTCATCAAACTTTTATCTCGCGAATATGTTATTGCAATCCGCAGTGGGAGCGTTTCTATAAACTTAATTTAAACTTACGTTTTTACACCGTGCTTTTTTCCCTTATGAAGATGCTTGTATGCTTCACTCGCTCGCTTCTTATTGTTTCGCTCCTTCTCAATTGTTTAATGAATTTTTGTTCTTCGCTGTTTTGCGGCTCATCCTTCATTTCTCCCTACTGCATTCACAGTCTTTTCACGTGATTACGTGGGAGGCGTGATGACGTGACACTCAACTCCTCCTCCCACGCCATCGAGCTGCCATCCATTACAGTATATTGTGAAAAAAGAGGTTCCAGTCATGACCATTACGCGTTGAATTTCGAAATGAAACCTGCCTAACTTTGTAAGTAAGCTGTAAGGAATCAGCCTGCCAAATTTCAGCGTTCCACCTACACGGGAAGTTGCAGAAATAGTGATGAGTCAGTCAGTCAGTCAGTCAGTCAGTGAGTCAGTGAGGGGGGGCTTTGCCTTTTATTAATTAGTATAGATATATATATATATATATATATCCATCCATTTTTCCAACCTACTGAATCCGAACACAGGGTCCACGGGGGTCTGCTGGAGCCAGATCCCAGCCAACACAGGGCACAAAGCAGGAACCAACCCACCGCAGTATATATATATATATATATATATATATAATATAAATATATATATATGGAAGAGAAGGTCTGTGATACGGTTTGCATATTTGCCGTTGGAGATCCACGAAGGGAGAAAAAAACGAATCACGTATCATTAAATAGTTTTACTCCTGAGCTTTCAACCCCTATCAGGGGTCTTCATCAGAGGATAATGATTAGACTTACAAGAATCAAAGGCAATATATAGCAACACATTCAGTGGGGTTGGGGGGGTCTGTGGGGTTTGGGTGGGTGGAGGTGACTAAGTCAGTATGATCAAGGGGGGGGGGGGGGGGGGGGGGGTTGTACAGTTTTAATTATTGTGTACATGTCCTTCTTAAGTTGGCATATGCTGGATTTATGTCCAAGTGTCTGTTGATGGCGTTTTCATCTGATAGCCAAGACTCGGCCAACTCTCTGGCACTTTTTGTACTGGCCTTAAATTTTACTTTTACGTTGCCCCAGTTGAATGTGTGTCCTGTCGATTTAGTATGTGCATATATCAAAGATAGTGCGTCCTTTCTTCTGACAGCGTTGCAATGTTCCGTTTATGAGCTGCGTGAAAACCCTATTTAAACGAGTCCACACGCATTGTAATACCAAGGAAACAAAGAATTAATGAGAGACGCTATCTCGTCCAACTTTTCACCTCGAACGGATACTCAAAAACATTCATTAATCGGAGTCTACACAGCAGACGCCAAAGGAATCAGCATACAATCGACTTAAATCAGAACCCCCACCCCACCTGGCATTCACTCCCGTATCACCATAATGTGTCAGAAGGCACGGCACGCACCCTAACCAAATGGGGCATCAGAATAGCATATAACCCACAAACAATCTGCGCATGGTCCTGTTTAATGTTAAAAACAAGAAATCAACAGCCAAAACACGAAACGCAGTTTATAGTATTCCATGCAATTCTTGCTCAGCGGTATACATAGGACAAACGTCAAAAAGAATTTCAACACGTGTACAGGAACATCGCAACGCCGTCAGAAGAAAGGACGCACTATCTTTGATATATGCACATACTAAATCGACAGGACACACATTCAACTGGGACAACGTAAAAGTAAAATTTAAGGCCAGTACAAAAAGTGCCAGAGAGTTGGCCGAGTCTTGGCTATCAGATGAAAACGCCATCAACAGACACTTGGACATAAATCCAGCATATGCCAACTTAAGAAGGACATATGCACTTTAATTTAACGATACACCCCCCCCCCTTGATCATACTGACTTAGTCACTTCCACCCCCCCCCCCCACTGAATGTGTTGCTATATATTGCCTTTGATTCTTGTAAGTCTAAGCATTATCCTCTGATGAAGACCCCTGATAGGGGTTGAAAGCTCAGGAATAAAACTATTTTATGATACGTGATTCGTTTTTTCTCCCTTCGTGGATCTCCAACGGCAAATATATATATATATATATATATATATATATATATAGAGAGAGAGAGAGAGGAGTATATATATATATATATATATATATATATATATATATAGAGTATATATGTATTTATATACATATATATATATATATATATATATATATATAGAGTATATATGTATATTTAGACCTGTCCACAGGAAACTGACAAAAGAGACTGGCACTGATCATTGATTTTCCATATTTAGCCAAAATCAGAATTTGCTTAGAATTTGATCCAACAGAATCCTTAACCTAATATTTTGCTACACAACCTTTGGAGGCAATCATTGCCAAAAAGCAATTCCTGTAGCTCTACGTAAGAAAATAGGTAGTTTGGCCCTTCTTGAGCTCTAGCTGTGTCAGGTTTAAAGGATGCCTTCTTCAGACTGTGTATTTCAATCAATTCCATAAATGTTAGATAGGATTCAAGTCAGGGCTAGTACAAGGCCGGGGAATACATTTACAACCCTCATTATAAAGGATGTGCACATTTACACAACCAAGACATAGAACTTTTTGCTTGCACATTATCCTTGACTAGCGTCTCATTCAGAACTAGATCCTACTTTGTATTGCTGTAGGCTAGGCTTTGATTCCTCCATTACTCCATCTGGGATAAATAGGTATATAGATGGCTGCTTGAATTATGAGAAATATAATTCGTTTCAGCAGATGTGATCAATTAAAATTAATTAAAGATGGTATGAGCTATTGTTGTACATCCTACAAGTTAAAAGTTAATTGAGGAAATAAATGACTGCTTCAGAGCTATGATTTCTTGAGTTGCCTTTTGCTCTTATTGATTAACTGTGCGTGTTTGTGTTTGCCTCTATGTGGTAGGCAGAAACTTTAATCAGGAGCCTGTTTCTTGTACAGACTTTGCTGCGTGATGTAAAGGACTGGTCTCACAGCTGTTTCAGATTTCATTTAGTGTAGCGAACCTTGCTTTTCTTGGCACAAAACCAAAAACAGTCTGGCACAATTCATCATAAAGTAACCACAAACCAAATAATGTCATGTAGGATAAGATCTTTCTGCGAGGCTCCATCCAACATGAAATATTGCATGCATTTGACGCTTTAGCCATCCCTGATCTGTCCTTATTCTAACTTAGCTAGCACAATGGTTATATGGGTCATGCTTAAGTTTGTTGTTTTAGAAAGAAATCTAGAAATTAGTAAGGCTTTTTGCAAGTGAATATTTCAATATGAGTTTCAGTTAAAAATGAAATATGTCATTGCTTTTGAAAAATATTCAAAATTTTGTTTTTTATTTCTGATTTTAATCCATCAGTTGCCCTAAAACCTTATTATGTGTATATGTATATGGAAGGAAACCCAGAAAATTGCAAATGCTGAAACATGGAAATTATGCAAAATCCAAAAACAGAACAAATTCCAGGGGCTTTAAGGTGTGAAGCTCAAAGCACGTACAGGCACCCTTAACCGACACAGACAAGCACAGAGGCGAGTTTAGCGCACACAGCACATGATTTATTAACAGTTGACCACACAATGCTCACAGTACAGGAGGCACACAGACCAACACAGTCCCTTTTTTGCCACCAGTCCTTCTGCCTCCAATCCTCCTCAGGCTTTGTCCTCTTCCTCCCGACTCTAGCCGTTGACTTCTGGCGACCGGCCAATTTTTATAGGGCATTTGGAAGGATTCCAGGTGCCCAACGAGCTTCTTCTGTAAGCACTGCTGGGTGTGGCAGAAGTGTTGCCAAACAGGGTTCAGCAAATGTCCAGGAGCCCACCTGGCAGTGCCCACAGGCCCCAGCTGTGTTGAGCTTCCATGCTACAAAACCCATGGTGCCACTGAAACAACTTAAATAAAATGGTTTGAATTAATACATTCTATAGAGTCCTTATTTTTAGTCATTATGGCTAACTGGCACTACAAAAAAGAGAGACTCCTGTCTAGTTCCTGTCTGCTGGCACCGTAGTTATTCTGAATTACAGAAAATACAAAATAGTTTTTTATTTGAACCATACACTTAGATTATCCTGCTCCCTTCTGTCCAACAAAAACACCACTTTGATTATGCAGTACCCCTTTGCCTTCCTAGCTTGAAAATGATCTTCATAGCATAATTAATTGTAAACTTAATGCTCTTGGTGGATAAACAACCCTTTATCCTTCATCATTTGCCATTCTCTGTCTCTAAAATGGGTGTATTTATATTGAAAAGAGTAACTTGTTTTTCTTTTACTATTTCTGGACTGTCTCTGCTACAATCTGATTTTGCGCAGAAGAAACAGAGCACTGTAATTCCTCAAAGGACATAGGAATTAGACAGGGTATGGGGATCGGACCAATTGTTTGCCACTGTGTACTTTAGTTTTCATTTTAAATGTAAGACACTGAAGGGTAGGAATAGTGTAAAAACTTTGAATTCACTTGTCTGCTAAGAAAGCAATTACCAATATTAAGGAAAAAAAAAGTAAATTATGTCTTACATCTACAATTTTAATAATGACAATTCAATTCAACTCAGTTCAGTTTATTCTTTTAAAACAGACTAAACTTATTAGCCCAATACACGAACTATAAACTTCTGAAGCTACATTGTCATTTTAAGTCATTTGTGAATTAGTCACATGTGTCATGTCATCGCAGTCACTTACTGGGTGTCCCTGATATCACAGTGGAGTAGCAGTGGTGTGCAGAAGATGAGTGCTGAGTCAGAGACAGAGCTCAGACGACATCACTAGGAAGTGTTCTGCTGTGCATTGCATATTAACAGTCTCTCTAGGAATTCTCCTATTGCTCACAACATAAAAGGACCTGTTTTTTTTATTGATTTTAATTACAACTAGATAACATTCCATACAGTCAAGTCAAGTTTAACAAATGAAAGCAAAATTCAACCTCCACCCAAGAGAAAGAGAGAGGAGCCAGCAACCGAAGCTACTCTATAAAAAGAGCAAGAAAATAAAAGTATCCTTTTCCCTGAAATGGAAGCTTATTCTAAAATGTTACTGATTAGATCCTGCCATTTTTTTAAAAAGTTTTGAACACATCCTCTATGTGAGAATTTGATTTTTTCCAATTTCAAGTAGTATAGGACATGACCACTGACTTGAGAGTGGTGGGGTGGGATTGTTCTAGTTGAGCAAGATAAGTCTACGTGCTAGTAGTGTAGTAAAGGAAATTACAGTTTGTTTGTCCTTCTCCACTTTTAGGCCTTCTGGGAATACACAAAACACAGCTGTTAATGGGTGATTGTGACACCAAGGCTGTCTGTGAGGCGCACAAAGATTTTTGTCCATAATGTTGTTAATTTGGTGCACACCCAGAACATGTGACCCAGTGAAGCTAGAGCTTCACAGGTTGAATCTTGCCCTGGAAACATTTTGGGCAAATTAAAATAAGATAAATGCACTCAATAAAAGACTTTAAGTTGAATGACTGAATGATTGGCACATATAATGGAGCTCGACTATATTCTGTGCATGGCTGCCTTCCACTCCTTTTCTGAAATAATTAAATGACAGATCCTTTCCCCAATGTACTCTGTGGTTTTAGAAAGGAAATATTTTTCTAAATTGTTGAGATGCTATCTGAGTCTTCAAGACTTATCAATATTTCTTCTGGAATAGCAATGGCAATTGGACAGGTTCTGTTTGGCTTCTTATTTACCGCCATGCAAAGACGACTGACAATATCTCACCCCATTGGAACTCCCTGGGGCCATCTACTATAGTGACTAGGTGAAGTATATTAGATATCATAATGATGCCATGCCACATTTCCTTTATATTGTATCCCCAGATGACTTCTTTCCAGAGCACCAGTCATATATTCTGGTGCTTTTGCCCCCAAATACCTCATACTCAACCTTCCTCGTCTAACCCTAATTAACTTAGGAGGTGGTAGAGGGATTGGTGAAAAGGCCCTTTGCCATCATGGGTCCATGGGCACACACTCAGAATGCTTAGATGGTGAGTCAACTCATGAATACACCCCTGATCTTCTCTATAAACTCAAAGGGGCATGATTGTTCTTGGACTGCTTATTCACCACCATGCAAATAAGACTGACAGTATCTCACACCACTGCAAGAGATACTATAGAAATCCAACACAGCATTTCCTTTGTATTGGTGACCCCAGATGGCTTCCCCCTATTGCACCAGTCATACATTCTGGTGCTTTTGCCCCCTTCATACTCAGCCTTCTTCCTCCAACCTTAATAAAGTTCTTCTACAAAGCAGTCTGTTTTGGGTTACTCCTGTCACTTTATCATATTTTGCCCACTATATCACTGGAAAAAATACACAAACTGGGCAGTCTATTATGAATTATACTTTACAAAATCTATCTTTTGGCTTCAGCTAAGTTGCACACTTCTGTTTTTATTATTACTGCCTTTTGTACTTTTTGATCCAACAATATCAGAAAAATTAATTTACTGGGTTATATAAAGCAATATTTTGAATATATCGCCTTTGTGACTTCAAAAATGTGAAAATTAAAATATGACTTTACAAATTCCAAAAAGCATTCTGTTCTGAGAATTTGTTAGGACTAATGCAGAGAGTGATAGAATAAGTATTTGCATTCTCTTATTTCCTGTATCACTACAATTTTTGTTCATAGTGAATTAGAGCACACCTCTTTGTTGATTGTAGTAGTGAAATATAGAAGAGTCTGAGAAGAAAAAAGGCTCTGAAATTTGATAAGTTTTCATCCATTTGGTGTAGAATTCAAATATAAAATTCTTAGGTTTGAATAAGTCAGTCCTTCACAAACTTTATAGTGTTACAACCCAGGTTTTCACATACCAGTGTGTTCGCAACACACTGGGACAATTGTCTTAGTAGGGGGGGGATGGAGTGGTCCTGCTCAGTGAATTGAGTGCAATTATCAAAGATAGGGTATTGGGGTGGTCACCAGAGCGTCAAAGAAGCATCCAGCTACAGAACAATACGTCACCTCAGTTTTTGACTGCAGACTCTTGGCTGAAGCTACTCAATATAATGAGCAGCAGTTTCATGGCAGAAGTAACAATACCTCACATCTATACTACATGCTAACCACACAGACCACTAACTTTAAGTTACCCCAAATCTAAATTGTATATACTATAATCTAACCACACTCACTTCTAACCTTTATAACACTTACCCCTAAACTTAAACTACCCTAATCTTACTTTCACCAAGAAACTGCGGTCAAAAACTTCAATGATGTGTTGCTCTGGGGCTGTGCAGCTGGATATTATTAGGAGCATTAGAGCATAAGATGACTCAAGACAGATTGTCAGTGCTTTTCCTCTTTGGTAAAATCAAGAATGATCATCAGAGCAGGTGTTGGGAGGTCATTCAGGATGGACTATGCACCACCTGCAATGCTACTGCTGTAAATCGAGAGCGTTTGTTGGGGTTACATCCGGGGTCAACGGCAGGCTCCATTGCAATGTCATTTTTGCATCTCTAGTCAATGAAACCCTTGCTCAAGGGGTAACCAGGGATGGATAGGGATCCTTGCATTTTCTTCAGTCCATGTACACATAAGGCTGTACAGGTGCTGCTCTGTCCCTTTAACTCTTTCTGGTACTTCTGCGGCTACTTTGTCCTCCTGTCTCTCACCAACTATGCTCTGGTGTTCTGCAGATGTGAACTTTGCTAACCCTTGTCAAAAATATAAAATGTGTGAATATATAACACATGTGTAAAGTTAGGTGTTAGTCCTGACTAAACATATGATCACTGAATACTGATTAACTCCATTCCACATGTGTTTGAAAGTTGGTGTCTTTGTATAATAAGGCATGAAATAGTTACATCATTAGCCACTTTAAACTGAAAGAAATGAAAATCATAAGTCTTCAAACAATGACGTGGTCTTGTTTACCACCAGACATTAACATTGTGTTCCTAAACTTCCCAATTATAGTTCATCATTGCTGTTATTGCTTAAAAAGTAATTTGACCATAGTAATAAACTGACATAGCTTGCACAGCATCATAAACAGTCATAGTAAACATGCTGCTGATCTGACCGCTTCTACAGTCTAACCATGCTAGAGTCCCCACTCATAAATATCACTCATTTTCATAGTGCTTTTATCCTTTGTTTGAGTGATTCAGTTTTTTTTTCCTTATTTTTTAGCCCTGCCCTTTCATTTTTTGAAGATGTTTTCTCCATCTGTTCTCTCATCTGCATCTCACACTTTCCTCCTCTTTGCTTTGATAAGGTAGTTAGACTGGGGTGATGGGTTAAGGACTGGGAGATAGTAAGATTATGTGATTGGAGAGGTGCACTGAGCATGCAGTATGACTCTCTCAAAATAGGCTTCACCATCTTTGGCTACATGGCATATCCCACCATAGTTCTGATGGCAAATCCATCCCTTGTGATTACTATAGTGAGCTATTTAAATACTTTTAGCAAATAATCAAGTCTGATTTTGATCAGCACTACCCTGTAAAAATGTAATATATTTTTGCCCTCATCAAGTAAATGAATATGTCCGCACACTGGCTCTGGGGAGAAATTAAGGGCAATCAAAAAAGACATTTTTAAAAATTTCCAGAAAAAAAAGTTGCTAATGTTTCTCAGAATAGCAGGAGGTACAAAGGCATTTCTAAAATTCTGGAGCTCCACTAAATCATAGTCAGAGATGTGCTGTCCATACAAATAAACTTTGGGAGACATACAGTATGTCTTCAAATTATAAAGCATAAAATTTAGTAAGGAATTAAAAAACAAAATAAAAAAACTATCTAAGGACCCACAGTCCTCTCTTGCCTAAGCTTAGGTAAATGTTTATCAGCCCACATTGGAAAGACCCCGGGAGAAAATAGGACCCATGGCAGAGCAGCAAGACAGAAAGTGCTACATACTGAGAACTGTCAAAATGCAACTTGTTGAGTCTCCATATAGTTATCAAATAATACTCTACAGAGAGGTGAATCTAAGGAGAAATGTTTTGGCCAGTTTGGGCCTGTTATATCTGGAGAAAACTTAACCCTGTCTTTCTCAGTAACAGCTTTATATCCTCTGTCAAGTAGTGATGAGCAAAACAATTTGCAGAAATTTGGATTTACTGCAAAACTTTGAATTTCGCTTTACAAAATAAATGCCATTTCACCACATGTAAATATATTAGATATTGGCACAAATTTCACATCTCATTTGCAACCTTTTTGTACATGTACAAGGGCATACCAAAGTTGATTCTAATTCAGAGGATGGTGCAGCTAGAGAGCACTTATCTGCAATCACTTCAGATGCTCTTCTCCTCTTCTAAAACCCATTGGTCTGGGTAGCTGCCAACAAGCCTCAGGAAGGAAACTGGCTTATATCAACTTATAGAGTTGAGGAAAATGAGCACAGATGGTTACCTCTGATCCCAAATGAGCCATACAAGCTGGAAGCAGCAGTGTGAATGTGAAGACAGGCAGTGCACCAAGCAGATAAGAATACATGGAGTTGCACAAAATCAGTCGTGGAAAATCAGGGTGGCCGAGGAAGGAGACAGTGATTTTTGCTACTCTCAGGGAGTAGAATTCCTTGGTTTTTAACACAAGAAACTTTAAAAATCCAGAAACAAGATTTTTGTGAGTTTCACATTTGACAATTTTTGGAGTAATTTTGTGAAACTGAATGTGAAACAAAACTCTGCCGTTATACTCAAAATTACCATCAAGTATGCTGGTAGTAGTTGTGTGGTTGTGAGGTTTCTTTGCTACCTCAGGACTTGGTCAACTTGCTGACATTGACAGAAATGCAAAATTATACTTGCTTTAGATGATTTTTCAGGAGAATGTCAGGTCATCTGTCTTGAAGTATTCAGCAAGACATTGATAAAAAAAATTCATAAGTAAGTCTACATCTGAATCGTTGACGAAAATGAAACTTTGAGCTTTGAAAAAGAATTCTGATATTGTGACAGAACCTGTGATGAGAAGTTTATGGTTGTTAATACACATGTCATTGAATTGAAGCAGGTGGTATGAGGAGTGGACCGAGATTACTATACAGCACTAGGAAAGACAGACTGAATAATAACTATTACAAAGTTTTGCTTGTTTTTAATGCTAAACGCACTGCAACAGGTTACAGACACCAAAGGGAACATTACTTTTTTATTGAGGACACTGGGTAAGCATAACTTTTTTTACTAAATAAATGAAACAGGTTTTAACCATTTGTTAAGCTCAGGCTTCTTTTATCTAAAATGGGGGTTTTCGGGTTTACTTGTGAAGGACTAAAGGACTGGGGTGTTTTCCGAACAAAGATTTTTAGTGAAGCAGTATTTAGTTGTATGAAATTAAATCAAATGTGAACAACTGGCTGTGCAAAAATTTGGGTACCCTTGTAATTTTGCTGATTTGAATGCAGGTAACTGCTCAGTACTGATTACTTGCAACACCAAATTGGTTGGATTAACTCATTAAGCCTTGAACTTCATAGACAGGTGTGTCCAATCATGAGAAAAGATATTTAAGGTGGTCAATTGCAAGTTGTGCTTCCCTTTGACTCTCCTCTGAAGAGAGACAGCATGGGATCCTCAAAGAAACTCTCAAAAGATCTGAAAACAAAAACTGTTCAGTATCATGGTTTAGGGGAAGACTACAAAAAGCTATTTCAGAGGTTTAAACTGTCAGTTTCAACTGTAAGGAATGTAATCAGGAAATGGAAGGCCACATGGCACAGTTGCTGTAACCCAGGTCTGGCAGGACCAAGAAAAATACAGGAGCAGCATATGCGCTGGATTGTGAGAATGGTTACAGACAACCCACAGATCACCTCCAAAGACTTGCTGCAGATGGTGTATCTGTACATCATTCTACAATTCAGCGCAATTTGCACAAAGAACATCTGTATGGCAGGGTGATGAGAAAGAAGCCCTTTCTGCACTCACACCACAAACAGAGTCGCTTGTTGTATGCAAATGCTCATTTAGACAAGCCAGATTAATTCTGGAACAAAGTGCTTTGGACTGATGAGACAAAAATTGAGTTATTTGGTTATAACAAAAAGCACTTTGCATGGCAGAAGAAGAACACCACATTCCAAGAAAAACACCTGCTACCTACTGTCAAATTTGGTGGACGTTCCATCATGCTGTGTGGCTAGTTCAGGGACTGGGGCCCTGGTTAAAATCAAGGGTCGGATGAATTCAACCCAATATCAACAAATTCTTCAGGATAATGTTCAAGCATCAGTCACAAAGTTGAAGTTACGCAGGGGTTGTTAATTCTAAAAAGAAAATGACCCAAAACACAGTTTGAAATCTACAAAGGCATTCATGCAGAGGGAGAAGTACAATGTTCTGGAATGGCCGTCACAGTCCTCTGACTTGAATATCATCGAAAATCTATGGGGGTGATTTGAAGCAGGCTGTCCATGCTCAGCAGCCATCAAATTTAACTGAACTGGAGAGATTTTATATGCAAGAATGGTCAAAAATACCTCCATCCAGAATCCAGACACTCATCAATGGCTATAGGAGGCATCTAGAGGCTTTTATATTTGCAAAAAGAGGCTCAACTAAGTATTGGTGTAATATCTCTATTGGGGTGCCCAAATTTATGCACCTGTCTAATTTTGTTATGATGCATATTACATATTTTCTCTTAATCCAATAAACTTAATGTCACTGGTGACTTGTTTCCATAAGGCATGTCATATATTAAAAGGAAGTTGCTACTTTGAAAGCTCAGCCAATGATAAACAAAAATCCAAAGAATTGCGAGGAGTTCCCAAACTGTTTCATATGACTGTAACACAGTGAGGTTTACCTTACCTTAAACGTTTAGACCATATTGAGTGCATTTATCGCTACGTGCATTTTTTTCTGTGAATATTTGCCACTTTTCCTGCTTGCTTTTGTTGGTGTGCCAGGAGAAAATACTGACTCCACAAAGACATTGAAAAGGCCAGGGTTCTGGACCCAGGACTCCACAGCAGCGCCTGCTATTGTCCATCCTGACTAAAGCTTCAATTACATTAAATATCATTCTAACCAACAGGAAACCGTGCAAAGCATCACACAGAAGAAACCCTAGATGAAAACTATAGTCAGGTCAAACTCTCACCGTTACACTTTTGTTTAGTGGATCCAAAATCTAATTTATAATTGTCCACAATTATTTGGACCTGGGGTTACAGTACTGTATGTACAGATTACAAATAAGTGGCCACATTGTTAAAGCGAGTTCATGCTAGTTTAATTATAGAATGTAACTGTTATCACAGTGTTGGGGTCACAGAATTGTGTTGGGAAGTCTTTAAACAGATGTGTGTCAAGGAAGGGAAGATGAAAATGGTAACCTTAAAATTGCTGGAATGCATGGCTTGCTAAAGGAAGAAGAAAGTATGGTGAAATAAGGCACTATGCCGACAAATTAAATTTATGATGATTTCCTTTTATCTTGGATTAGAGTGTTTTAGTTAGACAAAGACCTCTTACTAGTAAACTGACTAAAACCGATCATAAAAATGCCACAAGTCATCTTATTTTCTGCTGATTCAAAACACCTTTTACTCATTCTGTTTTTCAAACTGCTTTGTTATGTTGAACTATTAACTTCCCTTTTGCAGAAGTAAGCAGCTGATTGACCTGATTCAGGGCTCCTGCATCTCCTTTCATTTGCTCGACCGTTACAAGGATGAATGTTAACAACTAAACTCTTTTTCTTGGTTAAAGTATACTGTGTCATTACTCTGTATAGAAACAACACATCTTATGTGTGCTTGTTTTTATCTTCTCAGGAGAAAAGGGAGACAAGGGAGACAGAGGAGAAAAAAGCAAAAATGGTAAGAGTTTCATGTAACGTTTGTCCATTTCATGTGAATTAATTAGCCATTCTTAAAATGGAGCAATAAATATACAAGGGACGTTCAAAAAGTTTCCACACTTTTTTTTAACTCTATTTATTAAGAATTTCAAAAACAAATTACCTCACTTTTCTACATGCTCACCTTCGTTTGCGATGCAATGTTCCCAGCATCGTACCAACTTTTTATTGCCAAATTACTACTCCTCCCACCTTCACCATTTCTTAAAAAAATTTAAAAGTGCAAAAATTTTTTGAACGTCCCTCATATTATGTAAGCATGCATTTTAATACGTCATTCTCCCTTCAGTGAAGGGAAGATGAAGCCAATCCTGGTGGCTAGACAGGGTGTCGGATCATCACTTGACCCACTCTCACATACACCCATACTCACTCAGACCTGCCTATATAGAAATACAAGTTAATCTAACATGAACATTTTCAAAGGTGTGGGAGGAAAACATGCTTACACACAGGATAATGTATAAACTCCATACATAAAACATGGAATTTGAATGCAGAGCTCTAAATCTCATTCAGCCATTGTACTGTTCCATAAATTGCTTATGGAAAAACAATTAAAAAATAATGATCGTTAAAAGAACACTGGACCTGCATATATATGTCAGTGAGCTTTCTGTTTCCTATTTTTATTTTCTTTATTCGAACATACTGTAGATTGTGTTCAATGTGCCTCATATGCTAAACTTTGAAAATTCTGTATATCTCCTTCTGTATTTCAAAGCCTTGTAGATTTTAAGAAAAGTATTGCACGATGGTAGTGGGGCAAGGTTTATTAATAGTCATTATCAAACGTGCAATCTATCCCTGGGTAATTGAGGGCTGGAGCCTATCCCAGCTTGCAAAGGATTTAAGGAAGAAACAAACCCTGGACTGGGTGCCAATCCATCACAAGGGGAACACACACACACCAAATACATCACTATGGCCAATTTTTGTAACCTGCGAGGCCGGGGTGCCTCGATAATGGAAGGAAAATGGGACGGGGGGTAGCTTGTCCAGGAAATTATCTTCCCCGGACTGATAGAGGGCTGCCCCCCTGGCTTGCAGTGGATCCACGGGTTTGGAGCATGGAAGCTGGGGCCCATGGTCACCACCAGGGGGCTCCTGGACATTTGCTGAACCCTTTTTGGCAACACTTCCACCACACCCAGAAGTGCTACCGGAAGGAGGTCGCTGGACACCTAGAGTGCTTCTGGTTGTCTTATAAAAGGAGGAACCAGCCACCACTACTCAGGGAGCCAGAATCTGGAGGAAGAAGGACGAAGAGAAGTACAATACAGTTTATTTTTGTATAGCCCAAAATCACACAGGAAGTGCCACAATGGGCTTTAACAGGCCCTGCCTCTTGACATCCCCTCAGCCTTGACTCTCTAAGAAGACAAGGAAAAACTCCCAAAAAAACCCTAGTAGGGAAAAATGGTAGAAACCTTGGGAAAGGCAGTTCAAAGAGAGACCCCTTTCCAGGTAGGTTGGGCGTGCAGTGGGTGTCAGAAGAAGGGGGGTCAATACAATACAATACAATGCACAGAACAGAACAAATCCTCAATAAAAAATAAAAATAAAAATTTTTTAGAAGTACGGAGCAGAATTTAACAGTAGATGATATCACATAATAAGATTTGGATAATTTTAGACTCCTGGAGACCTCATCCATCAAGCTGCCTCCCCCATTTGGCCATTCCATGGCTGAAACAGTGTTGGGCCAGCCAATCCAATGAAAGGACCCCTCTTTCTCACGATTCCTGCGATCCTCCATCAGGGATGACTTTACCTTAGGCAGGCAAAACAACTTGGCAGGTGGGCCGTGGCACCAAGTGCCACATTTGAGTACCGAGAAGATAAACAGAATAGGTGAGGGTTAATATCCAGTTCTAACTATCATGTTACTTATGTTTTAGTGCTAATGACTAACAACAGAGATGCAGTCTGTACAGTTAATCAGCTCTAGTCAGGATATGCTAAACTGAAGTAGTGAGTCTTCAGCGGGGATTTAAAAGCTGAGACCAAAAGGGGAACCCCTTATAGTAGCAGGCAGACCATTCCACAGTTTAGGGGCCCTGTAACTAAAAGCTTGACCTCCCATTGTTATTTTATTAATCCTTGGAACCATAAGCAGACCTGCATCTTGAGATCTTAATGTGCGCTCTGGTTTGTAAGTCATGATAAGTTCAGACAAGTAAGCCGGACCTCAGCCATTTAATGCTTTATATGTTAAAAGAAGGATTTTGAAATCTGCCCTAAACTTAACCGGGAGTCAGTGTAAGGATTTAAGAACTGGAGTTATGTGTTCATATTTTCTTGTTCTTGTAATAATTCTTGCAGCCGCATTTTGTATTAACTGGAGGCTGTATAAAGAACAGTTTGAACATCCAGTGAACACCGCATTGCAGTAGTCAATCCTACTAGAGATAAATGCATGAATTAATTTCTCAGAATCCTGTTTATTTAGAAAGCACCTTAATTTCTTAACATTTTTAAGATGGAAGAAACATGTTTTGGACGACTTTGTAATATGCACTTTAAATGACATGCTAGGGTCAAAGATAACTCCTAGATTGCGGGCTGATTCAGTAAAATCAATTGGGATTCCAACTGAGTTAAATGATGACAAAATATTGTTATGATCAGCGTCATTCCCTCCAACAATTAACATCTCTGTTTTATCTGTATTTAAAGACAAGTAGTTCTCATTCATCCACTCCTTTAATTCGCTAACACAACTAATTAAAGACAACATTTGAGAAACTTCATCTGATTTAAATGAAAGGTATAACTGGGTGTCATCTGCATACAAGTGAAAATTAACATTATGTTTCCTAATGATAGATCCCAGTGGAAGCATGTAAAGTGAAAACAGTAAAGGTCCCAGTACTGAGCCCTGCGGGACACCATATCTCACTTCTGTGTATAATGATGGAGTACTGTCTGCACATTTCTGTACATATTGGAATCGATTTGATAAATAAGAACTAAACCAAGCGAGCACGGTGCCTGTAAGCCCAACGTCATGTTCTAGCCTGTGTAGTAAAATAGAATGGTTGATGGTGTCAAATGCTGCACTTAAGTCCAACAGCATAATTACAGTGGAGTTTCCTTCATCTGAGGATATCAGAATGTCGTTTACAACACGCATTAGTGCCGTTTCTGTACTATGACCAGTGCGAAAACCAGACTGGAATTTCTCAAATAAATTATAATGCGTAAGCTGTGACTGAAGCTGATTGGTGACTACTTTTTCTAGTATTTTAGAGAGAAACGGTAGATTTGAAATAGGCCTGTAATTATTTAGTATGTGTGGGTCTAGGTCTGACTTTTTAAGTAATGGTTTAATGACTGACACTTTTAGTGTATCAGGTACTGTGCCATGCAATAATGAACTACTGATAATGTTTAGAATAGGCGCTGCAAGAACATTCATTGCACTTTTTACTAGTTTTGTTGGCACTGGATCTAGGGAACAAGTAGTGGGCTTCATTTTAGAAATTAAAGTTAAGACTTCCTGCTCAGTTACAGGATTAAAATTACTAAAGTGCTGAATGCAATGTGAGACAGGGTCTGCTAAGCTAGTATTTGGTTTGTAGTGTGATGCAGAGATCTGGGATCTTATATTTTTAATTTTCTCATTGAAGAAGTTCATAAAGTCTGTACTGCTAATATCTGTTGGTATTTTGCACTGTTGATCTGAATTTCCATTTGTTAATTTAGCCACTGTTCTAAACAGTACCCGAGGATTTGTTGTTGTCCATCTGCGCTCCAGTTTTCGACACTCTAATTTAAGAGCTCGAGTGTTTTCATTAAACCAGGGAGAGTTTCTATGTGCTTTGATCACTTTTGTTTTAAGGGGAGCCACTGTGTCCAGAGCATCTCTCAAGGTCACATTATAATGTGATGTTAGCTGATCTAAGTTGTTTTCCACAGTTACACTCGACTTACTCAAAGTATCTGTAAATTTTGAAGCAGAATTACAATCTAGATGTCGCACTGTCTTTGTTTTAATCTGGGAGTGTGTTGACAAAGGCAAGACTAAATCAAATGTAATTAAGTAGTGATCGGAAATAACTTCATTTAATGGAGTGATATTTAAATTTTGAATTTCAACTTTGTAAGTTATAATTAAATCTAATGTGTGGTTATGATTATGAGTTGGACCTTTGACAATCTGACAAAATCCTACTGAATTTAACAAATAAGTAAAACATTTGCTAAAAGTGTCAGTTTCCACATCAATGTGTACATTAAAATCCCCCATCAGTACTACGTGATCATAATTTATAGCCAAATCAGATAGAAGGTCGCTAAATTCAGTCATGAACAATGAATACGGCCCTGGTGGTCTGTAGACTAGCACTATAATTGTGTTGGAATCTGTTTTAATATTTAAAATGAATGCCTCAAAGGATGTAAAGTTGCCTAAATTTTTAGAAGTGATTTGCATTTTGTTACAGTGAATTATTCCAAGGCCTCCTCCTCGACCAAAATCTCTAGACTTATGAAGGAACGAGTAGCCATCTGGTGACGCCTCAGCTAGGGGGAAGGATATCACTCAGCTAGAAGTGGAGGTGGAAGGATAGAGAGAGAGAAACGAAGAGAAGAAAAGGACTGTGAACAGTGTACTTTGGTGCTTTGTACTGTGCTGTGTTCCCAGCTGTGAATAAAAGTGTGTTGTGTGCTGCACTTGCGTCTCTGCCTGTCTGTGTCAGGTTAGGGTGGCTGTATGTGCCCTGGTGGTCCATAGTGTCTTTGGACGGTGAAAGGAAACCGGAGCACCTGCAGACAAAAGGAGAATATGCAAGGAGGACCTGGGATGCACACCCTGGTCTCCATACTGCCAGTCCAGTTGCTACGCCTCCATGCTGTCCTGTTTTATTAATAGTCATATAAAATAAATGAACAAAAAGTGATTTTGTGCTTTTGTGCTTTCTTCAATTTTTAAGAAGTTATAGTGTTAGATTTAGACTTTCGTAAAGGTTTTTTTCAGTTGTCAAGCAGCATTTCTAAGGAAATGTGTTAGACTTTTGGCACACTCTGATAGCTCTTAGCAAGACAATAGAGGAAACATTAAGTTCAAAGCCAGACATCATCCTTTGCTCTGATTGCATTTGATTGTCCAGCTGTTATCATTTATCATTAATGTACTATATAGAAAAACAACAAAAATAATGATGGTAAAGTGAAACAAGATATGTATATGCTCTTGGGTAAATAGCACATTAAATATACTTTAAATATTTCTGGAGTAAGTACAAAGCATTGTACTGTATTGCATGGAACTTTTATGTTGTCACATTACAATAAAAAAGGTGTTAGTAACTCATAACTATATTCAGTAATTTTCTGAGCCTACATATTTGAGGACCTTTCTAAGTTTATAAAGGTTGCAAAGCAGGAACAAACCCTGGATGGTGTGACAACCCATCATGGGGCATATGCAGTCCTACACACTGCACGCGTTTACCGTTACAAATTAACCTAATACTTACATGTTTGAGATGTCGGAAAAAAACTGGTGTCCTGTATAAAGAGGAACCTCAAACCAACGAGAAGAGGACAAACTCCATACAAAAGGGATTTCAGCTCTGGTCTATGGAGTTGTAAGGCAGCTTAGAACTGGAATTGTTAAATAAACACTTAGCACAGAATATCAGGATTAGAAAAATATCATGTAGGTGTATAAATGTTTCTTTTTGTATATGTACAAGGGTTGTGCCAAAAATAACAAGTGCATTCATTAACAATGTAAAAAGATATCAAGAAAGAAGAAATTGCTACTGTATGCATTGAACAAAGGCAGTGATACTGAATTACTGATCCTGATAGCTGCACTTTTGATGCCACTGTAGACGTTTACAAATCCTTTTTCTGTTTGATTGTTTCTTTCTAATGAGCTCATCAGTTTTTCTTTTTTGTTGCACTCAGAAGAGGCAGATGGACAGTGACTGCTGCAGAGCGGATTTCCAGTGTCCATGTTCATTTCTTTGAGGTGTTTTACCCATCCTCTGCCATTGCTAGCATCCACATGTGCACTGTGAAGTCATGAATGAATAGGTTAGTTGTAGGGCAATGAATGACTGCATTTTTATAATGACATCTCTGTATCTGCCATTTCCTAACATTGAAGTATTAACAGGTATCTTATTCAAATCTGAGATAATTTGTGATAGAACTATTTACAATATATTGCACTTCAATATTCTCTGGGATTTATTGGGCATTGAAATGTTGTCATTACATTTAATGCAATTCTTGAATAATTACTTATATATCAAATGCAAATGAAACCACAAATGTGGTACATTTTTACAGTACTGTTAAATTAATAGATATAGATTTATTCATTTTAGTTTCAACATTAAAATTTAAAAGACATCTTCTTGATCACTTTCATATCAGTAGAAGTGAATTTGATGGCATACAGTAACTCTTTATTCTAATGGTATATAATCCTGCTTGAATACTAATATGCTCACTATTAAAATTTAGAGTGCCTTACGGCTAAGTTTTAGAAAAAGACCAGGAAATGAAGTAGGATTTAGAGCAGCAAGATGAAAAATGGTCTATAAAAACACATGGGTCAAGAAAACTGGAAGTACCATTCATAAATTCAAGTTTCAAAACCAGAAACATTTAACAAAATGTAGCCAAAGATTCATTGGTCAAGGAAGTCCTAACACAATCTCAGATCCTTAACCCCCATTACCACTAATCAGATGTTGAAAAATTGTTTGAAAGCTTGGACGCCCATATTACCAGAATACCATTGTTTTATAACAGTTGTGTGATGAAATCATGGGTTGCTGTGATGGCAATAAAATTTCTGGGAAAAGACGAAATCAGTATCAGCCATGAAAAATTGTGGCACCCATGATGAAAATCCCTTTCACTTTAGGTGTCATTGAAATTTCTTTTTATATCTAAGTACAGTTTATGTAAAAATAATAGGCAATGGAAATTCTAGAATTGCAGTATCTGAGCTGATTGTAAAATAAAATAAAATAGATAGATAGATAGATAGATAGATAGATAGATAGATAGATAGATAGATAGATAGATAGATAGATAGATAGATAGATAGATAGAACTTTATTGTATAACAAAGTGTATTGATAAAACAGATCATTTACCCCAACACAGCTTATTATTTCTTATTTATTTAAAGTTTCAGTGTCATCAGGACTCTAATGGCCCCAGTGTGATGCTTTGACTATACTATACTATACTATACTATACTATACTATACTATACTATACTACAATACAACAGTATAGTCATACATTAAGAAAATAAACAAAATATTTTGTAATTCATGGGATTTCAAAATATGCAGATATTGTTTGGTCAATTTACATATACAACATCTGAACGACAACAACAAAAATCATCAATTAATGTACTGCTTTAAAATAATTTTACTGAAATAAACTTTCTAAAAAGTAGTAATTAACAGCTTGAAATATTTTACATATATTGTTGTAATTCATGAGCAAATATTTACAGTGCAATGAACCAGTGTTCATGGTTTGAAAAGTTCATTTATTTTCAGTGCCGAAGACATGAAGTATATAAAAAATCAATGTATGCACATTGACTTTAAGTTTGTTTATTTTTAATTATAAAAGTCTTTAGCTAATCTCGTAATAAAGGCTTTTTTTTTTTTTTTGATTTCCTGTCGAAACCCTGATGAATCCTCTAGGAATGTTTTCTAATCCCAGTTGAATTTTTCTGTTGAAATTACTGACTAGAAAAAAAAGGAAACATCTACTAAAATAACAAATCACATGTGTACTTTGAAATATGCCTAGAGGATTTTGTTTCATTTGTTCCTAGCAGGAGCAGTTTGGTGGTACAGTGGGTAGCTCTGCTGCCTCGCAGCTCCAAAGACACACATTCAGTTCCAGGCTTGGTCACTTTTTGGGTCTGGGTTCTCCACACTTCCTCAGTCTACTTGAATTTTACTTGAGTTTTCCATTTTCTTCACTGTCACAGATACATGGATGTTAGAATAAAATACAAAACTGGCCTAATATGTGTGGGTATTTGTGTGTCCTGTGATGGACTGCTGTCCTATTCAGGACTGATTCCTGTCTGGAACCTGATGTTGCTTAAATAGGCTGTAACATTGAGTATCCTTATATTGGAAAAAATTAGTTAAGAAACTGAAACTCTTCCTTCCCACCACCTTAAACTGGATTAAGAAAGAAATGGGTAGCATGGTGTTGGAGTGCATATGATCGCTGCCTCATAGCTCCAGAGTTTTGGTCTCGGTCTGCGTGAATTATCCATATTTTTCCTATTATACATGGGGATTTCCTCTGGTTACTCTTGTTTTCCCATCTGCAGTCCTAACTCATGTGCATTAGATTAGATCAGTACTCTAAACTTGGCTGGTAAGAGTAAGTATGTGATAAACTGACCCTGCCCACATCTGGTTCCTGACTTGGGTATAATGCTAATGAGATTGGCTTCAGAAGGTGATAACTCCAAACTGAATTATATGAGTTTATTTGTGAATGGATGGAAGTTTAATGAAACTGAGAGATGAATGGGTAAATTGTATATAATACCATACTGGCAACATGGTGGTTCAGTGCCTGCGCTTGGGAAAGCAGATCATAACCTGGTTCTGCTTCAGCCTCACTACAAACCAAGAGTGAGGGAGCTACCTGCAACCACACGCTCATTCAGGAAGTGGTCCCCTGAGGCAGAGCAGGCTCTGAGAGACTGCTTTGGAACTACAGACTGGGATATCCTGCAGGGATCATACAGTGAGAACATTGAGGAGGATGTTGACTGCACTACTGACTACATCAACTTGTGTATGGACATTGTAGTTCCAGTAAGAACAGTACGCTGCTATGCTAACAACAAGCCATGGATTACAAGTGACATCAAGGGCCTTTTGAACCAGTATGTATGACGCAGTATGTGCGTCTCAGGAACTGCAGGTCTGACATTTTGGTCAGCAGCACAGGAGCGCCGTGGGGGACTGTGCTTTCTCTGGTCCTGTTCAGCCTATATACATCGGACTTCCAACACAACTCGGAGTCCTGCCACGTGCAAAAGTTTGCTGACGACACTGCTATCGTGGGCTGCATCAGGAGTGGGCAGGAGGAGGAGTGTAGGAACCTAATCAAGGACTTTGTTAAATGGTGCGACTCAAACCACCTACACCTGAACACCAGCAAAACCAAGGAGCTGGTGGTGAATTTAAGGAGGACCAGGCCCCTCATGGACCCCGTGATTATCAGAGGTGACTGTGTGCAGAGAGTGCAGACCTATAAATACCCGGGAGTGCAGCTGGATGATAAATTGGACTGGACTGTCAATACTGATTCTCTGTGCAAGAGAGGACAGAGCTGACTACACTTCCTTAGAAGGCTGGCATCTTTCAACATCTGCAATAAGACTGCTGTCACTGTCCTGCTCCACTGACAGACTGAGGAGATCGTTCCTCCCCCACACTATGCGACTCTTCAGTTCCACCCGGGGGGGGGGGGGGGGGGATGGGGGGGTAAACGTTAACATTATACAAAGTTATTGTCTGTTATACCTGCATTTTTAACACTGTTTAATTGCAAAGTTGTTGTGACCACAACTACTGGCACCATTTTACAAATCTGTTAGTAGATTGAGTTATCGGTGAAGATGGTAAATGTTTTGACCTTTTCTATAACAAAGTATGTACCCCAAGCCAAGTTTAAATTTTTTCATTTTTTTGGAGAAGAATGTTATATCTGGAGGTTTTGTTTTCCTCTCTTTCATTGTCAAGTTACCATATCTCAACAATAGTATCAGTGGCCTATATTGTCATGACCTGTTAATCTGCTAATTGATAATCTGTTCTACTGTACGGTATATATGGGGGTGAATCAAAAGGGTATTATACAACTGTTTCTTTTTCTATGCAATCTCCATGGTGTTTGATGCAAGTCCTCCAGTGCTTGCAAAGAGCATAGATTCCACTAGATAGTCTTTTGGTTGCATGCACAACAGTTTATATTTAATTTACCTCCTGCTGCATTTCATCTTCCTTAAAAGTCTTTCTGCCCATCACCGCTTTAATTGGTCCACTGAGAACGAGGTCTGGCAGGTTTGGTAAATATGAAAGACTCTTGAAGTGCAGGACCTTGATGGGTGCAACCATTGCACTGGCAGTATGGATCAGAGCACTGTCATGTTGCATCAAGACACCTCTAATCTGAAGTCGTCATCAATTCACTGATGTACTGTACTTCGGCAGGTTTCAACCCTTCACTGCTCAAAAAGCAGACTGCAGAACACTGCTCCTCATTGGTGCAAGTGGGGCTACCATTTTTATACTGCTACTATATGTTATGTAGCTCGTCTGTGCTGTGCTTCCACTTGCTGAACACTCCTAATGTCAATGCTAGCAATGTTGCCAGCCTACATGGCAATGATACTGTGTTTAGAATTTCTATTGTAATTTTAAAGTTTTCATTTGACTCTCCCTTGTATAACCTGATCTGGTTTATGTGTGTCCATCAAATAACATTAAACATTTGTACTTTAGATTTAGCTGTAAACTTGTTATAGCAATCTGAGCTTGTACTCACTCCAGACTGCCATATAAAAATTAACTGAAATGAATATGAGAACCAGGAGGAGCAATGTGGATTTGTGGAATGGTGTACCAGCTCTTTACCATTATGAGGATTTTTGAAGAGGCCCAATGAGAGTATGCCCAATCTGTCTACATGTGTTTTGTGGAGTTAGAGAAGACATATGACCGCAATCCTCAAGGGATTCTGTGGGGAGAGCTGGAAGAGCATGGGATTCCGGCCCCAAATAAGGGCTATTCGGTCCAGGTGTAATCACAGTGAGAGTTGTGTCCGCATACTTGGAAAAGCATCAGCATCGTTTCCAGTGGGTGCAGGACTCCATCAGGGCTGTGCTTTGTCTCCTATAGTGTTTGTGATGTTCATGGACTGGCTATCAAAGGTGCTGCCAGGGAGGATGGTGTCCAGTTTGGTGGCCTTAAAATTGCGCAACTGCTTTTTGCAGATGATGTGGACCTGTTGGCTTCTTCAGGCTGTGAACTCCAGCATGCATTGAACAGTTTGCAACCGAGTCTGAAGTAGCAAGGATGAGGATCAGCATCTCCAAATCTGAGGCCATGGTCCTCAGTAGGAAAAAGTTTTACTGTCCTCTCTAAGTGGGAGGTGAATTACTGCCTCAAGTGGAGAAGTTTAAATACCTTAGGGTCTTGTTCATGAATGAGGGGAACTGGGATGGTGAGATTGAGAAATGGATTGGGTTGGCAAGCATAGTTTTGCAGCTGCCGTATTGATCCATAGTTGTGAAGAAGAAAATGAGTCAGATGGACCAGCTCTCAACTTACCAGTAGATCTGAAAGGTTACAAGTGGCCAAAATGAAGTTTCATCGCAGGGTGACTGGACTTTCCCTTAGAGATATAATGAGAACAGCAGACATTCGGGAGAGGCTCAGAGTGGAGCTACTAACCCTCAGCATCGAAAGGATATGGCCTGGATGCCTTCCTATGAAGGTTTTACGGGCACGACCAGTTGGGAGGAGACACCGGAGAAGTTCTAGAGTACACTGGGAGGATTATGTCTCCCAAATGGCTTGGGAACACCTTGGATCCCATTGTATGAGTTGGCAAGTGTGGCTGGGGAAAGGGACGTATGGGCATCACTTCTAAGACTGTTGCCTCATGACCTAGCTTCAGATAAGTGGTAGAAAATGAATGAATGAATGATATTGTTTAAATCTGGGCTTATGTCCCATTACAGATCTATATTACTAAACGACAGCTGTATATATGCACGGACGCAGGACGCATCGAAGCGCACGCGCACTGCGACTCAGCGCCCCAGAGTCAAACCCAGCGGCTTCCCAGACTCAGTAGGTAGAGCCCAAACAACACAACACAACCTGTAAACTAAACTTCAGGTCACAATACAACCGCGGCCCGAACCACGGATGCCAGACGCAACCCGTGCCAAAAGCGCACACGCACTCGCACAGCGCCCAACAGTCAAACCCAGCGGCTTCCCAAAGTCAGTAAGTGGCGCCCAAACAGCACAACACAACCTGTAAACTAAACTTGACGTAAAGCGTGTACGCCAAAAAGTTGCCATGGTGACATATTTAAACATTGACATAGAATAACTAGACGCCTCATGACTAGCAGAATCGTACGTCAACGTCGCCGCCATATTGTGAGTGACACTGCTGTGGAGTGAAGTAATGAATAATGTGCTGCTTGGGATTGTACAAACCGCTGTACGCTCCAAACCAGATCCCGGGGGATTACATTTCATAGGTAAGGCCGAACAATTGTTTTGGTTATATTTGGCCGTTAGAAAATCCGTTTTATAATCTTTACTTTAGCTAAGCCAGGCTAAGCTAGCAAAGCTATGCATTTATGTGCTCAAGTGAGCCTCCAAACAACGTTTTGGCTAAACGTATTTAGTCACTATGTAGATTGTTGTTAGCTGTTAACATGTCTCAAACTTGATGGTGTTTTATCTCAAGGAGCACATTGAGGAAACACAGTTTGAAATTGACAACCATCATTTTATGCTCATGTCTTTAGTTGTGTCTGTCTTCCACAAACTAAGGCTGCACCATATTGCCAGACTGAATACTCTCAAAGTACAAGATCTGAGTGAGCGAGAGGAGTGTAAGTCTGGAGGAGATCAGTGAGGTTGTGGAGAGCTTTAAATGTTAAGAGCGGTATTTAGTATTGTATTCTGTAGTTAACTGGGAGCCAGTGAAGTTGAGAGAGAATAGGTGTAATATGTTCAGTGGATTTACAACAGCAGGATATTATCCTGGCAGCAGAATGTTGAAGAAGTTCTAAGCGATTGATAAGTTTTTGTGGGATGCCAGATAGAATACCATTACATTAATCTATACATGTCGTGACTCGGGCATTAAACAATACTTCAGTACTGTGTTGCGTAAGAACAGGACAAAGTCTGGCAATGTTTCGAAGATAGAAGAAGGCAGTCCCCAAAATGTTACTTATATGGGAGGAATGGTTAATAATAATAATAATTATTATAAATATTATTATTTAATAATTGCCATTATTAGTGTATAAATTGATATAAATAATTGCATTTAAACGATTCACCAAAATCTGTTGTATGTAAACGATACTGTTTTAAATGTTATTGTTTTTTCATCAGAAAACCCGGTGTCCACGTCTACCTGTATTAGTTTAAATGGCACTTTTGCCACTCGCAATAAGGCTGACGTATCGTGTCTACTGGGAAACACAGTGAATGCGGCGTCTATCTATATATGTGTATGTATTTAAACTTGAAGTAGTGGTGACTACTGACAGTGCCAGCAGTCAGCTACTCCACAGTTCCTGCGGTCAGGGGTTCAATTATGATTCCTAACAGCAAACAACTTCTAGCTAACAACACACCCATAGAAAAACAAAAACGAGACTGCATGGATAAAAACAATGAACGAAGGCACCTACAATGTGCTTCTGAAACACCAGAACCAAACGAGTCATGACTCCAAAAAGAAACAGTTTTACTACAAATATATTTATTTCATTAAATGAAAACCTTCCCAGGACGCTCCCACCCTTCATGATCTTACATCCCTTCAAAGATTGGAGGGAACAGAAAGTAATTGCCATTCTTGCATTTGCGATTCTTTAGAGAATCGGGGGTTTACTGGTTCCCTATATCTTACCCAGGCAGCATCAGGAACAAAGCCTGACCTCTCACCTTCAAGGCACGCTCATGCACTATCCCACACTCATTCATGCTGGGGCAGATTAAAGCCACCAGTTTACCTAACAAGCTTGTCTTTATTTGTTGGGGAGATACTAAACTACGCCGAGAAACAACAACTCTGACAATGGGATGAAGAGCACATTCCACATAGAGAGAAACTGGGACAGGATTTGAAGTGATTCTCTTGAAGGTGTGAGACAGCTAACTGATGCACTATTCTACCCTTCCAGTCGTTTTGCAAACTGAAATAGCAAATGTATTCTATAAAAGAAATATCATACAGCTGAAACCTGTTTTCATCTTTACACTGCAAGAAAAATGTGGTGGCAACAAATGTCAAGATTCAGGCTTGACGATTT
The DNA here is from genome assembly GCF_900747795.2 of Erpetoichthys calabaricus. NCBI lineage: Eukaryota > Metazoa > Chordata > Cladistia > Polypteriformes > Polypteridae > Erpetoichthys > Erpetoichthys calabaricus. The sequence continues at coordinate 95,050,559 of NC_041396.2, read as the reverse complement.
ACAGAGGTTTAAACGAGTCATCTCTAATCACTTCCATAAGTGTCAGACAAAGAAGACAAATGAACGAGACATACAGCCAGCAGCAGCAACAGCATGTACTGGAGAAAAAGAAGTCAGCTGGTAACCTGCTGATTGTTTGACCTTGTCATCTTAACCAATATCTACTTTTAGACTGATTTTACCACAGAGACAGCTTTATTTCAGCAAAGGCTTCAATCGTATAATTTATTTTTACAGCTTATGATTCATTCTGTGATTACTGCTTTGGGGTTATAAACATTCAGCAATTTGCAGCCACAGTAGGTCAGATGGCTGTGTTTTCAATACGTCTGCTGCAAGGTGTATGATGTGCTTGTTTGATTCTGCTCTCTATTTAAAATCTTTTAAATTAAATCCTTCTATCATAATTTTAAATTTTGGCAATAGAGTAAAATGATTGTCAGTTTCTATTTTTTGACATTTTCCTCATTTTGAGCTTTGTTTGTAGATTACTGAGATAATCATCTAGACAAAAAGTCCATAAGAAAGCATTGCAGATCAAATTTTTCTTTTCTTACAACCACAAGCAAAATGTGACAAGATGCTGGCTCCTGACAACTACGTTCAGAGCTTATGAACTTTAAAAGCTATCATTAGGCAATATTATTTTTTAGAAATGATACATACAGTATTTGTTTTCTTTTCAACTGTATACAGGTTTCAGGTATTTTATGGCAGCTCACAAACATAATTTTTATAACAGTTCTCAGCATTGATTTCTGTGTAATGCTTTTCTTGCCATTTTACACCAGTACTAGATACTGAAATTCTGTCTTTGTTTATTTTGATTCATTTTTCTTATCATATAATATTTTTTAAAAGTTTATATGTTTTTACACTGCAGTGGACTGACACCTTGCCTGGAGTTGTTTCCTGCTTTGTGCCCAGTGCTGCTGGGATAGGCTCTGGACCCTCATGACCCTGAGTTGGATTGAATGGGGTTGAGAATTGTGTGTACGTAACGTAGTGGCCAAAAGTTTTGGCAGTGACACAAATGTTGTGTTTTGCAAAATTTGCAGCTTCAGTTTTTGTGGTGGCAATTCACATTGTTTTTATATTATTGTGCAGAGTGATCAGATACATATTAATTCATTGCAAAGAGCTTTATTAGCATAAGAAGTTAACTTTACCACAAAAACCCGTTTTTCACTTTTTTTGGCGCTGGCACAAAATGATCAGCTAAAAGTATCCAGCAAGTGCCAGGACTGTCTCCTCCTGAGGAGTCAGCTACAGAGTGTTACCACCAGTGCAGAGCTTGCTCAATATTGGTAGAAGGAGGGTGTGAGTGCATCTGCACACACAGTGAGGCAAAGACTTTTGGACAACAGCATTGTGTCAAGAAGTCCAGCAAAGAAGACACTTCTTTCCAAGAAAAACATCAAGGACAGACTGAAATTCTGCAGGAAGTACAAGGATTGGACGGCAGAAGACTGGTGCAAAGTTATTTTTTCGGACAAATCCTCCTTTCAACTGTTTGGGACATCTGAAAAATCAATTTTCTGTGGAAAGAAAAGGTGAACACTACAATGAGTCCTGTGTCGTGCCAACAGTGAAGCATTCTGAGACAATCCATGTGTGGGGTTGCTTCTCATCCAAGAGAGTGGGCCCACTCACAATTCTACTCAAGAACACTGCCGTAAACAAAGAATGGTATCAAGACGTCCTCCAAGAGCAACTTCTCCCAATACTCCAGGTGCAATTTGGTGATGATCTGTGTTTCTTTATGAGTACCATCTCTCAAGGCAAAAGTAATAATGAAGTGGCTTGGAGATCATAACATTGAAATTCTGTACAGTAATCCCTCCTCCATCGCGGGGGTTGCGTTCCAGAGCCACCCGCGAAATAAGAAAATCCGCGAAGTAGAAACCATATGTTTATATGGTTATTTTTATATTGTCATGCTTGGGTCACAGATTTGCGCAGAAACACAGGAGGTTGTAGAGAGACAGGAACGGTATTCAAACACTGCAAATAAACATTTGTCTCTTTTTCAAAAGTTTAAACTGTGCTCCATGACAAGACAGAGATGACAGTTCTGTCTCACAATTAAAAGAATGCAAACATATCTTCCTCTTCAAAGGAAACAGAGAGTAAAGCAAACAAATCAATAGGGCTGTTTGGTTTTTAAGTATGCGAAGCACCACCGGTACAAAGCTGTTGAAGGCGGCAGCTCACACCCCCTCCGTCAGGAGCAGAGAGAGAGAGAGAGAGAGAGCCAGAGAAACAAAGTCAAAAATCAATTCGTGCCCTTTGAGCTTTTAAGTATGCGAAGAACCGTGCAGCATACTTAAAAGCTGCACACAGAAGGTAGCAACGTGAAGATAATCTTTCAGCATTTTTAGACGAGCGTCCTTATCGTCTAGGTGTGCGAACAGCCCCCCTGCTCACACCCCCTACGTCAGGATCAGAGAGAGTCAGCGCAAGAGAGAGAGAAAGAAAAGTAAGTTGGGTAGCTTCTCAGCCATCTGCCAATAGCGTCCCTTGTATGAAATCAACTGGGCAAACCAACTGAGGAAGCATGTACCAGAAATTAAAAGACCCATTGTCCTCAGAAATCCGCGAACCAGCAAAAAATCCGCGATATATATTTAAATATGCTTACATATAAAATCCGCGATAGAGTGAAGCCGCGAAAGGCGAAGCGCGATATAGCGAGGGATTATAAAGTGCAATATAAATAAAATTTATTATTATTATTATTATTACTGTACTCATTGCCAGGAAACTCCACAGATCTTAATCTCATTGAGAACCTGTTGTCAGTTCTCAAAAAGCGGGTGGACAAGCAAAAGCCCACAAATTGTAATCATCTCCAGGCACTAACAAGGCAAGAATGGATCACCACCAGTCAGGATTTGGCCCAGAAGCTGATACCAGGACAAATTCCAGAAGTTATGCAGAAGAAGGGTCAACAATGTAAATGTTGACTCTTTACATAAATTTGATGTACAATATTTGCCAATAAAAGCCTTTGAAACTTATGAAGTGTTTATAATTGTTCTTCAGTATGCCATAGAAAAGTGTACAAAAAATAATCAGAAATTGCTGAAACAGCAAAGTTTGCAAGACTTTTGGCCACTACTGTATATGTGTCTACATTTATATATACTCTGTACACACAAAGGTAAGGGGGTAAACAGGTAGGTATCAGATCAGCCAAAAATATAACAAAAGTACTCCAGGAAAGAGAGAGACAGAATCACACTAGTTGAAAAAGTCCTGCACATGTGTCATGAGAGGGTTGCAGGGACCGCTACAGAGCAGTAATCATCTGTTATGTGCTAGGTTTCCCAAAAAAACATAAATGGGTATAAGCACATAAACAATAAAAGTGTATGATGTACCCCCAAGGACACTAGAGGGCAGGATGAGGTGGTGAAAGAGTTTAAATCCGGGTAAGACAGGCAGAGGATCCAAGACGTCTTGGCCAACAGTGGCACAGCATGTTCATTAGCTGGGCAAGTTGAGTTCAACCTCCTCATTCAAGAGCAAGCTTAGTGAGCTTTCATCATTTAATTCTTCCATGTGAAGCCTGAAAGCCATGAGGACTGATTGAGATCATTTATGTTAGGTAGAATGCTTAGAGGGGGCTGAGCGGTCTCGTGGCCTGGAACCCCTGCAGATTTTGTTTTTCTCTAGCCCTCAAGAGTTTTTTTGTTTTTGTTTTTTTCTGTCCTCCTGGCCATTGGATCTTACTTTATTCTTATTTTACTTTTATCTTATTTTTATATTTTACTTTATTCATCTTGTAAAGCACTTTGAGCAAAATCATTTGTATGAAAATCCATCCATCCATCCATTATCCAACCCGCTATATCCTAACTACAGGGTCACGGGGGTCTGCTGGAGCCAATCCCAGACAAAACAGGGTGCAAGGCAGGAAACAAACCCCGGGCAGGGCGCCAGCCCACCGCAGTTGTATGAAAATGTGCTATATAAATAAATGTTGTTGTTTGTAAAAACTTCTTCTTCTGCTCATCCAGTAGGCAGTACAGCATACAGTAGTTCTTTATTAATGGGCGAGCTGCACAGCATTCCAAAAAGTTGATCTTTTTAAGGAAAGCAAAAGTATGAGGAATACAGGTATACCAGGGACTGGTAGAGTTAGGGATAGCCTAGTGTCTCTGCAAACAAAGCAATCTAATTGCTGACCCCAGAAATAATTTCAAGTCTTGGACAGAAATGACACTTGGACATTGTTGGTGGTCAAAATGCATTTGATTCACAAAGTAATAATTAGGGGTGTGCTTCTGGAACTCAAGACTGGTTTAGGAAATCCCAGAGATGCAATACTTTTTTTGTTTCTTTATTTACTGTCTACATTTCGCACTACTTTTTGTGTACATTTAACCTCCTTGGCATTATTCTGGTTGTGAGAGATACCCTCTTACCTGTGTAGGAAAATTAACAATGCTTCATTTGGCTTCTAAGTATCTTCAAGGCTTGTAGGCCTGACAAACCTTTATAGTTTGATATTAGAAAGCTAAAATCATGTCAAAAATTAAGTCATGTTAACCTTCCTCTTGTGTTAGGGTCTGCACCGACCCGTTTTAAATTTTAAATGCATACAAGAATCACATAAATTTGTTTATTGCATCAAGGCTTTTTGACTTTGTCAGGAACCTCTATTTCAACAAAATAAAGCAAAAAAAAATATTTTTACTAAATTATAAAATGCTCTGGTTGAAATTATGACCTTTGTGTTGTTAGGGTCGGTTTCGACCCAGTTATGATAATACGATGATAAAGCAATAATTAGAGCCAAAACTGAAATCCTAAGTGCACTGTCAGCTGACACACTGACAACCAGCTCCTCTCCTAATCATATGAGCTTTCTCATTTTGCGTGGCTTTCCAGTAGACCTGCACAAAGACGGGCCTGTCCAGACATGTGAGGTGAATTCACTCATTTGAGTTTCCATTTGACTTGCAGAGTGCACATTTACAATTTGCAGCATGCAAAAATGAGAAGAAGATTTACAGTGAGCCAAGTTCTAGATCATATTTTTGGTGAAAATGAAGGAGAGGACACAGAGCAGCATAGCGATTCAGATGAGCAGGTTTCTGAGGAGGAAGACAATGTGGAGTATCATCCAGAAGACACAGACACATCTGATTAGTCGGATAAGGAGGTCACTGGTGCTGAAGCTGCTCCTGCTGAAAGATTCAAGTCCAAAAATGGTAAGATCTTTTGGAGTTCAGTACCTCATGATGTACATGGCAGGGCAGCTGCTGCAAATGTCATCAAAATGACCCCTGGAATCACAAAGTTTGCTCTGACCAGAGTCAGTGACATCAAAACATGTTTTGAGCTATTTATGCCATTGTCACTAAAAAGAATCATCATTACTATGACGAACCTTGAAGGAAAAAAAGTCCATGGCAACATGTGGAAAGACATTGATGAGGAATACCTGGATGCTTTCATTGGTGTTCTTCTTCTTGCTGGAGTGTACAGATCCTGCAATGATTACAATTTTTTTACCAGCTATGACCTCGGACAAAAACTTCTCAAGAGGAAACTTACCATGGTGGGAACAGTGGAGAAAAATAAACCTGAGTTGCCTGCTGAAATTTTGCAGGCGAAGGGCAGGGCTCCACTTTCCTCAAAGTTTGCTTTTACAGACACCACCACTGTTGTCTCATATTGTCCAAAAAGAAACCGGAATGTGATACTCATGTCTACTCTTCACAAAGACGCAGCTGTATCATGAGGAAGTGACAAAAAGCCGACAATTATCCACGACTATAACAAAAACAAAGGAGGAGTGGACAACCTGGACAAGCTGACAGCCACATACACATGCCAGCGAATGACCAGAAGATGGCCAATGGTTGTGTTTTACAACATCCTTGATGTGTCTGCATATAATGCATTTGTGTTGTGGAGCCACATCCACCAAGGGTGGAACTCAACCAAAAAAACAAGCGGAGACTGTTTCTTGAGGATTTGGGAAATTCCCTTTTCAAGCCACACATTAGGCGAAGGGAACGGGTGCCCCGAGACCCAGACGCTGCAGCCTTTGTCAGACAGCTGCAGAGCTCACCCAGCACTCCATCCTCACCATCAGCAACACAGAGAGAATCTGCATCAGCATCCTCCTCAGCCAGCCCTGCCTCAACACCAACCGAAACAGCCCCAACACCAGTCAGGCCGCCTGATTCGAAAAGAAAGAGGTGTCAGGTCTGCCCAAGCAGTAAGGACAGAAAGACAAATGTATTGTGTTTCAACTGCAAGAAATATCTCTGCAAAGAACACTCAAAAAGTGTCACTTTTTGCCACACATGCCTCTAAACACACACATACACAAGCTTGTTCTTGCACACAGAGGTTTTTACTCTGATTTAGCTTTGTATTAGTTTTGGAACTTGTAATTGATTTCTATTGTTTTGATTTTCTTGATTGGTTTTTGTTTATTTGACCAGGCAAATATATATTTTGTGTCATGACCTGTTCTGCTTTTCATTTTTTTCAGTTTATATTAAAGTTCTATTGCTGAAAAAAATATATTTTTTTGCCTTTTCTTGATGTAAATATCTATGGGTCGAAATTGACCCGTAACACCATAGCTGTCACTTTAGTTATTAATATTAAAATGAAAAAATAAATAAAACAAATTTATTTAAGAGATGTGTTCTATACCCCTCAGTATTAGTCAGGTAACACATGAACCTTTTATTTATTAATATGATTCTCTTGAGGTTCATTTTACCATTTTTTTAAATTGAAATCAAGGGGTATACTGACAAAAAAAGGCCCAGAGGCCCACACCAAAAGTATTAAAACCAACATTTTCATGGATAAGGAAGCCTAACAAGGTAACCAAGAGATGAGAAACAAATTGGATGATAGCTTATTGTTTTTAGTGTATTTTATAGCTGATTTAATACACGGGTCAAAACCGACCCGTTAACATAAGAGATGATAACAGAAAGCTAACACAAGAGGAGGGTTAAGAAAAGCAGTGCTTTATGGGATTGTGTAGTCCTTAATAAATGCTTGTTTCAACAGTTGCAAAATCACTTAGGTTAGCATTAGATTAGAATGTTTCAGAAACAAGTTCTGCATTCCCACAGGACGAGGAATGAAGTAATGCCTTGTGATCACCCAAATTAATTGGAGGAAGTTAGCATTTTTTATTATATATTTTTAGTGCATTATATTGTAAAAAGCTTGATGTTCAATCAGCCAATCAGAATTGTCATCATGACTGTTGTGGGATCTGATGCTCTTCTCCGATAAAGTTGTTCATTAATCTACCTGACTTTGACCTTGTCTATTTGCCTCTATATGTAAATAAACATATATGACTGCAATAGGTACAGTATTTCCAAAACAATGCATTTTTGATTAATTATTGATTTTAAACTATATAATCAGATAAGTACAGTTATTTATTGTTGTATTGTTTAGAAATAATTACTAAAATTGGGCAATAAACAGAAAAAAATCAAATTCAGTTTAAAGGAAAACATGGGAAAAGTAATTCCAAAATGAACAAGAGTTCTGTGTCCTCATTGTCAAAACCATAACACTAGTAATTTGGAGAAATATTTAACGGTGGTGAAAAATCATAATGTGGTTGTGTGGTTTAAGCCATAAGCTCCTCCATGAAAATTAGTGTTTGTGTTTACTCCCTTGGTAGACCTTGTTGTATGTTTCTAGTAGAATATCGTAAAAGACAAGCTGACGAAAGATTTAAACTGATTTACATCTTAATCTTTGTATGGAGTTCAAAAGAACTCCAACTTTTAATTTGTCTGTCTTGATCTGATATTCTGTAGGATTAAATTGAGCTCAACATGACACATCATCTCTACACAATCTGTTTAGTTGGTCCAGGGCATCCACACACAAGAAACATAAAACATTAGATAATTAAGTTTTATATCTATCTGTCCATTTCTTCTGAACTTTCTTATTTCATTTAGGGTCATTGATGTGAAATGAAGTATAATGAAATGAAATATCTTCTTCTTTTTTTGGCTGCTTCCGTTAGGGGTTGCCACAGCGGATCATCTTCTTCCATATCTTTCTGTCCTCTGCATTTTGTTCTGTTACACCCATCACCTGCATGTCCTCTCTCACCACATCCAGAAACCTTCTCTTAGGCCTTCCTCTTTTTCTCTTGCCTGGCAGCTCTATCCTTAGCAACAACAACAACAACATTTATTTATATAGCACATTTTCATACAAAAAGTAGCTCAAAGTGCTTTACATAATGAAGAAAAGAAGAATAAAAGACAAATAAGAAATTAAAATAAGACAACCTTAGTTAACATAAGAAGGAGTAAGGTCCGATGGCCAGGGTGGACAGAAAAAACAAAAAAAAACTCCAGAAGGCTGGAGAAAAAAATAAAATCTGTAGGGGTTCCAGGCCACGAGACCGCCCAGTCCCCTTTGGGCATTCTACCTAACATAAATGAAATAGTCCTCTTTGTAGTTAGGGTTCTCACGGAGTCACTTGATGCTGATGGTTATACAGACTTCTGGCTTTTAATCCATCCATCATTGTTGGAACATCATGGTGCTTTGGGTAGATGGTGGTGGCACAAGCCACCACCAATAGGACACCGGAAAAGGAAACAGAAGAGAGAGTAGGGGTTAGTACAGATTTTGAATGAATAGTTATTATAATGAATTGGATATACAGAGTGTCAGGATTAAATTACAGTGAAGTTATGAGAAGGCCATGTTAAAGTAATGTGTTTTCAGTAGTTTTTTAAAGTGCTCCACTGTATTAGCCTGGCGAATTCCTACTGGCAGGCTATTCCAGATTTTAGGTGCATAACAGCAGAAGGCCGCCTCACCACTTCTTTTAAGTTTTGCTCTTGGAATTCTAAGGAGACACTCAGTTGAGGATCTGAGGTTGCGATTTGGAATATAAGGTGTCAGACATTCCGATATATAAGACGGGGCGAGATTATTTAAAGCTTTAAAAACCATAAGCAGAATTTTAAAGTCAATTCTGAATGACACAGGTAACCAGTGTAGTGACATCAAAACTGGAGAAATGTGTTCGGATTTTCTTTTCCTGGTAAGGATTCTAGCAGCTGCATTCTGCACTAACTGCAAACGATTGATGTCTTTTTTGGGTAGTCCTGAGAGGAGTGCATTACAGTAATCTAGTCGACTAAAGACAAACGCATGAACTAATTTCTCTGCATCTTTCGATGATATAAGAGGTCTAACTTAGCATCCTTAATAATAATATTCTAATATACTCAGCATCTCTCCTCAGCACATGTCCAAACCAACGCAATCTCGCCTCTCTGACCTTGTCTCCCAACCGTCCAACTTGAGCTGACCCTCTAATGTACTCATTTCTAATCCTGTCTATCCTCGTCACACCCAAAACAAATCTTAGCATCTTTAACTCTGTTACCTCCAGCTCTGTCTCCTGCTTTCTGGTCAGTGCCAACCCATATAACATAGCTGGTCTCACTACCGTCCTGCAGACCTTCCCTTTCACTCTTACCCGACGGGTCAGGGCTCGCAAAATTTCAAAATCCCTGGTAGCCCTTCAGGCAGGCACTCTTCAGTTTTTGGTAGCCCAAAATAAATTTAAGTAGCCCAAATAAAAAAGAGATTATTTTTAATGTATAATATTATAAAGTAAACAAAACATCAATCAAAAAATTGTTAAAACACAAATTACAACAACTGTATAAAAATTACAATCATCAACTCAAATATTTGGTTCTAATTGAACAGAAATTTCTATGAACTTGTAAGAACTGTGTAGAACATGAATCAGTCTGTGTCAGATTCTGAATCTGAAATTTCCACTGAAGTCACGGATGAGAAAATACCACTCGACGTTGAGGACATAGCATCTCCTTCATCAGCTTTCTCTTCCTGTGCATTGGCCACCATTTCACTGCTCTTTGTTCTTGTCGGGGTTTTATGATCCAGGTGTCTTGAACCTTTTCCAGAAAACATCCAGAAACGAATTGACTTGTCAGGGCACAAAGATTCAACTGTTTCCCCATTAATGGACAGTTGCATGCAGTCATTCAGTGTTTCAGGGTGTAGAGAGGTACGATGTGTTGTCTTCACTCGGTTCATGCAAGAAAATCCTCTCTCACAGATGGCTGTTGATGGGCTAAGTGTCAGCATTAATTTCACCAGCAACAAGATATGAGAGAGGTGTTCTGGATTCTCAGAGAGGAGATCTCTGTACAAGCAATCATCTACCTTGCTACCCCGGTGTTCTGCAAGCCACATTTTTAGATCCACTCATTATTGTGGAATTTTCTCTTTCTCTTCCTCATCTAGCGTGTGACAAGATAATCCACCTCTTCATCCCCATAATTTGCCAGCTCTTCTCTGGGGTAGGGAAGAGTGGAAGGGTCAAAAACCTTGAAACAAGAGAGAGGCTTTTCACACAGATTTTTAAATCTGTTGTCCATGTACTTGACTGTGTTGTCAATAATCTTCTGAATCTCTGCACCAAAGGTGTCTTTGTCTGTGCCCTCACCTCTTCTAGCAGGTCGCTGACTTTTTGTGAGCTGAGTTCCACAGTAGCAAATGCTACCATCCTCGTTCACTGTGAACTTTGTGTCCAAGGTTTTCTGGTATTCTCCTGGTTTTGTTTTTAGGCTGAGTAAGCGTGATGTGGTGCTCTCAACTAATTGATTTGTTCGTGTGATGTTTAGGTTATCATGCTGAAAATCAGTGCAGCACTTGGATAAGATGGTACTGTAGTCCAACATGAAATGCAGGAAGCAAGCAAATTTCTCAGTCTTCATCTCCTGCACCACCCCCTTAGCCTTGGCTGCATCCTCGGACTTGACATCACTTCCTCCTGCCATGTTCTCCATATGAACAACAGTGGGAGTGTAATTTTTTTCCACAGCCTTCAGACATCTCAGCCGGCTTGGAAGCCACCGTGTGCTCTTCAGGCCACTGAAATGTGCCAGTTTCTCATTTAGCAGTTCACTTATTTCTGTCAGTTCTCTTTGCTTCTTTGGGGAATAGTAGTACATCTTAAAGATGGTTTTCAGTGTATCTTCAAATTTCACCAGGTACTCACAGCCTTTCACGCTATCCAGCACGGCTAGCTCCAATTTGTGTGCCACACAGTGGATTGTTATGATGTGGGGTATCCTCTGTTTCAGTCTCCCAGCTACTCCTGTTTTCTCACCCATCATCACTGTAGCACCATCAAAATTTGCACACACTACTTTCTTTTTCCATGTGTTTTCTCTGATACCCATGGTGTTCACTGCTTCATCAATAGCCTCTAAAATACCTGCAGCATTTGCACTCTTGACTGGCTGACATTTGATCATGTATGTGGATATGTCACCATTATCTCTCACATACCTGACATGAACCAACTCCTGTTCTATTATACCAGTGTCTGTACTGCCATCTGCAAGAATGGATAAGAACCTGCTTTCTTGAATTTCCTTTTCGATCTGGTCTCTTGAAATTTGTGCTATTGCTCCAATAAACTCTCTGCAAGCATGGTCATTGAGGTAAGTGGAACCAAGATCTAGGCCATTTGCTTTTTGAAGTTTGCAAAGACTGCTAAATTTTGCCAATGGTAGTTCACTCTTTGCAACATAGTACGCTGTTCTAAGCAGCTTTTTCAGGACTTCTTGTTGTGTTATTTAGCTTGTCATATTCCAGCCACAGAAATTATTTTGTCCATGAAACCAAAAAGCTGCGCTTTCTTTTTGCCTCATAGTCTGATTTGTCATAACTTTTCCGCTTTATGGTAGGCTTTTCTTTGGCTGTCCCTTCTTCACCCTGACCTGTCTTATTTGGCTCAGCAGAACTAAAATACCTGCGTAAATCCATCTATTTTTACACACGCACACACATAACGGTCAGCGATTTTTTAAATTCTCTGCGCAATCGAACTCTATCACATGTTTAAGCTTGCTGCGGGAGATTTCACTTGTCACGTTTGAATAGTAAGCTAATGAGTGATAAGACGATGTCAGAGGAATTGGTGCGCAATTAATCCTTCACTGACCAATCAGTACTGCCGCTCTCTATACACAGTTCGCGCGATCGCAAAGTGAAAGTGAAAGTAAAAAACAAGCGCAAATTCAAACGCGATTTCAATATTTCACATATTGACAGTGGCTCATCGATGCCCGAAAATGACATAATTACCCAGCTACATTTGCGAAAGAATGCAAAAGCATTGACATATTTTTCCTTTCTATGATAGCCCGACGGGCAGGGCTGAGATAGATTTTGGTAGCCTGACTGGAAGACATAATAGCCCCGGGACGTCGGGCTAGCGATTTTGCGAGCCCTGCATCTGTCACAAATTACTCCTGACACTCTTCTCCACCCATTCCACCCTGCCTGCACTCTCTTTTTCACCATTCTTCCACAATCCCCATTACTCTGTACCGTTGATCCCAAGTACTTGAACTCATCCACCTTCGCCAACTCTACTCCTTGCATCCTCACCATTCCACTGACCTCCCTCTCATTTACATACATGTATTCTGTCTTGTTCCTACTGACCTTCATTCCTCTCCTCTATAGAGCATATCTCCACCTCTCCTGGGTCTCATCAACCTGCATCACTATTGCTACAGATCACAATGTCATCAGCAAACATCATAGTCCACGGGGACTCCTGTCTAATCTCATCTGTCAACCTGTCCATCACCATTGCAAAAAAGAAAGGGCTCAGAGCCAATCCCTGATGTAATCCCACCTCCACCTTGAATGCATCCGTCACTCCTACCGCAGACCTCACCACTGTCACACTACCCTCGTACATATCCTGTACAACTCTTACATACTTCTCTGCCACTCCCGACTTCCTCATACAATACCACAGCTCCTCTCGAGGCACCCTGTCATATGCTTTCTCCAGGTCCACAAAGACGCAATGCAACTCCTTCTGGCCTTCTCTAAACTTCTCCGTCAACATCCTTAGAGCAAACACTGCATCTGTTGTGCTCTTTCTTGGCATGAAACCATACTGCTGCTCACTAATCATCACCTCACTTCTTAACCTAGCTTCCACTACTCTTTCCCATAACTTCATGCTGTGGCTCATCAATTTTATCCCCCTGTAGTTACTACAGTCCTGCACATCTCCCTTATTCTTAAATATTGGCACCAGTACACTTCTGCTCCACTCCTCAGGCATCCTGTCACTTTCCAAGATTCCATTAAACAATCTGGTTAAAAAATCCACTGCCATCTCTCCTAAACACCTACATGCTTCCACAGGTATGTCATCTGGACCAATGGCTTTTCCATTCTTCGTCCTCTTCATAGCTGTCCTTACTTCCTCCTTGCTAATCCGTTGCACTTCCTGATTCACCATCTCCACATCATCCAACCTCTTTTCTCTCTCGTTCTCTTCATTCATCAGCCTCTCAAAGTACTCTTTCCATCTGCGCAACACACTCTCCTCGCTTGTGAGTACATTTCCATCTTTATCCTTTATTACCCTAATGAAATTAAATGAAATATAATTAACCTGATTTTTTGTAAATGGCCAAGTTTATTATTATCACTAAGCCATACCAGGTTGAATACTGTGTATGTATCCTTTAGAAACAGCTTTTTCCCTTTTAATCCAAAATAAAATTTACTTTTCCAGTAAGTCTGAATAAAAAGAGGAATCAGAACAATGAACCAGCCACAGAATTGTACATTTGCATGTATTATTGAATTTTTTTATCCAACATTCACTATCTTTGCCAGAAAAAAAAGTATGCGATAGTTTAGATGTAGTGACTGGTGGCACCTCTCTAAACAGAAATGCCCTCCTGGACTGCCTGATCAGTGCCCTACACTTTATCAGTTCTGATGTATGTTGGCTTATTTCTCTTGGGCCGTCTTGTGTGAATTGCTCGCTCCAGGATATGTAAAAACCTTTTTAAAGTGTCAAGGAAATTTTGGTTTTAATCTTAATTTTATTTTTGAAAAGCAGAACATCACAACAGCATACATTCAATCTAATTAATAACAACATAAGAGATACAAACTTTTATTTTAAAATAAGTTCAGAGATAACAAAAGAAAAGTAGAAATACAAATAAAGGGAAAAAGCAAAGAAAGATTCAACTCCCACCCAGAAAATAGAGAAAATAAAAAACACACAAGCATAAAAACCCCATTTAACTTTATAAATATACAATGTAACAGAACAATTAAGGGCATAAGAGAGTCAGTCACAGGTCCAGCATGCTTATTCTATAATAATATTAATTCATTCTTGCCATGTTTTTAAAACGTTTTCAACATATTCTCTGAAATTTAAATAATGAAAAATGAATAAATATCTATCTATCTATCTCTTGCCCACTGAATTATAGAAGGTGGTTTGGGATTCCTCCACTTAAGCAAAAATGTCTGCATGCTAGTAAGGTGGCTTAGGATATTACAATCCATTTATTCCTATGCATTTTAATGCCTGATATTGGCAATAATCGATTAGAAGTGACTTTGACACCATGGCTGTCTGAGATGTATATAAAGATTTTTGTCTAAAATTATGTTCATTTAACGCATTCCCAAAACATGGCCTAGTGATGCTGGAACTAGGGGACAACGCTTACAGATTGGATCATTCCGCAGGTGTATTTTAGATCATTTTAAATGAGACAAATGTAGTTGATGATAGATTTTTAGTTGAATTATGGTAGAGTGTATTCTCTCTATGGCTGAGTTCCACTTCTTTTCTGAGATGCTAATTTAAAGATCCCTCTCCCACCATACCCTAGGATCATTGAACAGTAGAATCTTTGAAATACTTTTATGTATTGTAATGTTGCTTCAGTTTTCATGAAGATTAACTAGTAGTAGATTGGATAGATATAGGTGTGATGTGTGGAAAATTGCTTTTTTTGTGTTATTTCTAATTTGCATATAGGAAATGTGTAGCTGGGAGTGTGTAGCTGGGTGTAATTGTTCATAAGATGCAAATAGATTATCTATATAAAGATATCTAAGTGTCTCAATCCCTAGCATTTCCATTGGTTTAATAGTGAGTAGGTCTGAAAAGGCAGAAAAAGGTGAGTATCATGTACAGCAGGGGTCCCCAACCCCCGGTCCGCGGCCCACTACCGGTCCGCAGCCGTCTGACAGCCGGGCTGCAAGAGAACTGCCGGCAACGGCGACTCACTAAGACTTTTCAGAATGCTTGGAGGGCGGGGCTTTGCAGCGGTGCAGAGAGAGGAGAGAAACCGAGGTGAGAGACTATTACAACAAAGTATTTTTATGGTCCCAACAGTTTTCCCATATGACATGAGTCTATAGAAATCACGTTACTACGAAGTACATTCAACAGATGCTTTCATTACAACGAAGTGACCTTGAAATGCTTGAATGAATCATCCACAGAGCAGTTAGATCTGTGGTCGCAGCTCAGTTGTGCACGTTTGCACAACGATCCCCAAACAGAAACATTGTAAAAAAATCTCTTTCTTCGAACTTTCCTCGTACTGTTTTTTTTTTTTTTCTGTTTTTGTTGTCTGTGGTTTTCATTGATTCCTTTTGCTTATTGCTTGTCAACATTTGAAAAACATCCATTGGAATTTAACTCATTGTCACCCTCCTATAGAAACGGCAGACACGATAAAAAGATTGCAGTGTTAATGTTTGTGATGTGCAAACTGTTGGATTGGCAAATGTAAAGCATATGTCTTTGTTATATGCAAAAAAAGAAGACAAATCTCAGACTGCAAACGTATGCGAACTGCTTAATAACTTTAATAATAATAGAAATGTTATGTAAATTGTGTATAAAACTGCCCCCCCCCCCCCCCCGACCGGTCCGTGGAAAAATTTGCATCTAATAAAGTGGTCCTTGCTGTCAAAAAGGTTGGGGACCACTGATGTACAGGACCAACAGGTAAGAGCTTCCCTTTGTTGAAATGTGTCCTACATTGGTTCTGTATTTTAAGTAATTGGTGGATGACTGGAGTTCTGGTAAATTAACGATAGTTAGTACTGATTAGAACACTGGCCAGGTCATACAAAGAAAATTTAGAACAAAATTTATTTTCTATTGCAAGTCAGGCCCATGTATATTTGTGAATTTTTGCCAATTTTCAAAACTTTATTGTGTGTTTATTTGCCTCCCCAATAGTAAAATTGGAATTTAAATAGTTCCGTGCCACCTTCTGCTTTAAATCTTTGTAGAGTCTTTTTGTCTGCATGGCCATTTCAAATTCCAGAAGAAAGGTATTACGATTGTTCCAATCACTAACTTTTGTTTATAGGTTTAGACATTTAGTACATTCTCACATTCTGTTACATGCCAGTTTACTCATGTTCTGCCCTTATTTATTGATCCATGTGTGCACCTTTTTCTTACCTGAAGGTAACTGTTCTTAAAATTTGCTTCACCTTTCCTCTGTAAACAACCCCATAGCAACTTACTTAGTGGTGTAAGTGGCAAAGCAATACTTCAGCATCTTTGAGGTTGTAAATTAGATAAAAATGCAGGCAAGGAGAGTAGTCAAGCAGGCAATGGTCAGATACAGCAAGATAGCCAAGGAGCCAAAACACGCTGTCTAACAAGCTAAAATATCTGGAAACCATTAAAGTAAAAGCGGGTATTGATCACAATGATAGGAGCATCACAAGTGAGCTCAAATAAAAGCTTCTCTACCCTTTCTGAAACACTCCTTTCTAAACTTGTAGTGACATCTGCACTTGGTTGTAAGTGGATGATACAGTAAGTGGGCCAGTACTGACTGGAACTCTGTATCAGCACTTTTTTTGCCCTTTGGTACTCTATACCAGGACATTTACTTGTGTACCTGCAGTATTTAAACAACAACAATTTATTTATTGTATAGCCCAAAATCGCACAAGGAATGACTCAGTGGGCTTTAATAGCCCTGTTTTTGACAGCCCCCAGCCTTGACTCCCTAAGAAGACAAAATAAAAAAACTCAGAAAAAAACCTTGCAGGAAAAAAAATGGAAGAAATTTTGGGAAAGGCAATTCAGAGAGAAATCCCTCTCTGAGTAGGTTGGGCGTGCAATGGGGGTAAATTCAACATAAAAAACAGAATACAAGTAATCCTCTTCACAGAGCTAGATGGCCAATCTATCATTGCCACATCAGAAATACAAGACAACAGTGCAAAATAATTCTTGCCCATCTCTCCTCACCAAGTGCAGATGCAGATTGCCACAACAACTTTTAAGGCAAAATACAGAAATACATTATACCACTCACTAAATACAGAACTACAGTATCACATATAAGTATAGAGATTTATCTAAATACATCAAAAACAAAGTAGAAACTAATTAATAATACTAATAAACAACAATATCTGCCCATTTGTTAATTGTAAAACCACTGGCAGATTGTAGAAAAGAAGTCAGACAAGCCAGACACAGTCGGTGTCCTGGAGACCTCATCCAACAAGCCGCTTCCCCCCATTGACCACTCTACAGCTGAGTCAGTGCTGGGCCAGCCAATTAGATGAAAGGACTCTTCTACCCAATGATTCCAGTGCTCCTGTATTTGAGATGACTTTTCCATGGCAGGCAAACAACTTGGCTACAGAGTAGTGGCACTAGGTACCCCATGAGGATACCGCTAAGAGAGCTTTAGTAACAGTTAATAAAATTGAGTTACTTATATTTTAGTATTAACTAGCAGGAGCACCCGGCGTTGCCCAGGAATCTATAACTGGTGAATTTCCCAAATGAAAGAAACAGAACATTGAAATAGAACAAACATTTTTCTGATTGAAATTTTATTGTAATAGGTAGTATAAGTGGTCATTTTAGAGGCTTTGGATACAGTATATTTTTTGTGTTGTCCTGGGGTTCCGAAAATGAACAAATTGTGAGGATTGCCCACTGTAGAACATGTAATGTAGAGTTGTCCGTGTGAAAAGCATGGATATTCCAAATTGATGTCTTTAACTTGGAGTGATTGCCCTTCAGCCTTAGTAATTCACATAGCAAAATCCAAATGAATCGAAAATTCTAGCCTTTTGAAATCAAAGGGTAAATCATTCGGAATCAGCGGAATTCTTGGTATGAAAACATCTTGACATCTTCCGCAATGTTTGAGGCAGCCTTGAAATAGACTTTTTTGTGGCATCGGAAGTGGACTTTCTAATGGCATGTCTTTTTTTTGGTGGCATGGGTATATTAGCGAAAAGCAGGACAATTATAATGTGTCACATGGTATTAAGTACGGAATAAGCACCAGAGTGAGATGAATGTACGTTATTTACAATACGTCGGAAAGCAAACAAATAGCACCAGTCAGTCAGAAAAACCAACACTGAAATCTTACTGTGAGTTGGAAAGCGAGCAAATAGCACCACAAATATGCAAAGCCAGTCACGTGCACTGGGTCGTTCACGTTTTACATCCATACAGCAGTTCCCCTTCACGCGATGAAAGCAGTCGGTTTTCTCATACTTGGACACTTCCACAATGTCTTGGCAATTTAAAGAAACATTGGTAAAGAGGGATGCGCAGAGACCAAACGTCCCGCTAGATGGCACCGCCGTTAATGTCTGTTGTAACGTGCGGCCATCTTGTCGATGATAAGTATGGGGACTTTTTGCGAACGTTATGTTGGACAAAAGGTGTCCTGCGCTTGACCAAGGACATTTTTCCCAACCAAACATACCCCATGACCTCCTCCTGGTCACAAAGCAGCCCCATGCCCAGTTTGGTGGCGATTGGACGCCCAGTGCAGATTTGTATGGCAGACAAACAAACATAGACTCTGCTTTATATATTAGAAGAAGAAGATACGTCGGAAAGCGAACCATCACTGAAATCGTAGTGTGTTGGCACACATCCTGCCTTCCCTCTCTTCAGATGTTTCATCCGCTGTTGTTTCAGCAGCCCTTCTCTTTTGGCAGACAGCCTGGTTTCTCTTTCTTGAGATGATTCATCTGGTCTTGCATCAGCAGCCCTTCTATGATAAGTATGGGATGATTCATCCCCTTTCTTCAGATGTTTCATCTGCTGTTGCATCAGCAGCCCTTCTATTTTTGGCAGACAGCCTGGTTTATCTTTCTTGAGATGATTCATCCGGTCTTGCATCAGCAGCCCTTCTGTTGCAACGTGCGGCCATCTTCAATGATAAGTACGGGGACGTCTGCCGAACGCTGTGTTGGTGAAAAGGTGCCTTGCGCTTAACCACGAACATTTTTCCCAACCAAACATACCCCATGACCTCCTCCTGGTCACAAAGAAGCCCCATGCCCAGTTTGGTGGCGATCGGACACCCGGCGCAGATTTGTATGGCGGACATCTTGACGTCTTGCGCAATGTTTGAGACGGCCTTGAAATAGACTTTTTTGTGGCATCAGGAGTGGACTTTCTAATGCTATGTCTTTTTTTTGTGGCATGGGTATATTAGCGAAAAGCATGACAATTATAATGTGTCACATGGTATTACGTACAGAATAAGCACCAGAGTGAGATGAATGAACATTATTCACAATACGTCAGAAAGTGAACAAATAGCACCAGTCGGTCAGAAAGACCAAGACTGAAATCTTACTTTGAGTTGGAAAGCGAGCAAATAGCACCACAAATACGGAAAGCCAGTCACACGCACTGGGTCATTCATGTTTTACATCCATACGGCAGTTCCCCTTCACGTGATGAAAGCAGTCGGTTTTTTCATACTTGGACACTTCCACAATGTCTTGGCAATTTAAAGAAACATTGGTAAAGAGGGATGCACAGAGACCAAATGTACCGCTAGATGGCGCAGCCGTTAACGTCTGTTGTAACGTGCTGCCATCTTGTCGATGATAAGTATTGGGACTTTTTACGAATGTTGTGTCGGTCAAAAGGTGTCCTGCGATTGACCAAGGACATTTTTCCCAACCAAACATACCCCATGACCTCCTCTTGGTCACAAAGCAGCCCCATGCCCAGTTTGGTGGCGATTGGACGCCCGGTGCAGATTTGTATGGCGGACAAACAAACATAGACTCTGCTTTATATATTAGATGACTAACAACAAAGATACAGTTTTTCACAGGTAATCAACAGCTCTACACAGGGTATACTAAACTGAAGTAGTGAGTCTTAAGCTGGGTTTTAAAAAATGAGACTGAAGGGTCAGCTCTTATAGCAGCAGGCAGACCATTTCACAGGTGTGGGGCTCTAAAACTAAAGGCTCAGGCTCTGACTGTTGTTTTATTAATCTTTGGAATAATAAGCAGGCCAGCACCTTAACTTGCACCCAGGTTTGTAAGTAATAAAAACTTCAGATAAGTAAGCAGGGCCTTGGCCATTTAAGGCTTTATACTGTATGTTGTGGAAGTAACCCACAAGGATGACAGGAATATTTTAATCAATCAGTCTTTATTCAGTCACAGATGAGTACCTGGATTCATGCTTTCCAAAGGAGAAGAGCAAAGTTTTCCAGTTTCAATCAGCTTTTAATATTCATTTTCCTCCCACCCCCTTACATTTGAAACAGCATCTAAGCATTTCATCAATTCGGCCAACCATTTCTTTTTTGTGTACGTGTCAAGAGGGGCCCCAAAGAAGGAAAGGTTATCTTTCCTCTGTCTAACAGATGCGTTCCTAAAAAAGGAAGTTACCCAAGTTCAGCTTACTTCACCTTGTCTTATGACAGATGCCTGTATGAATAACCTGTTGTTATAATAAAACAGCTTTTATTCCTTAGTAGCTTGCAAGCAATTAAATTTTCTTTCATAATGTCCTAAACTTAACCTGAAGCCAGTGTAAGGATTTAAGAACTGGAGTTATGTGTTGGTAGTTTTTTGTTCTTGTAGAAATTTTTACAGCATCGTTTTAAATTAACTGAAAGCTGTGTAAAGAATGAATTGAGCAGCTAGTGAATACCACATTGCAGTAGTCAATCCTACTAGAAATAAATAAATGAATTAATTTCTTAGTATCCTGCATATTTAGAAAATGCCTTAATTTTCCAACATTTCTAAGATGAAAAAAGTATGTTTTGAATTTTAAAGTCATCCAGTACTCACCAATGTACAGAACCAGCACTTCCATGTTTTACTCTTCAGGGTATCATCACTTTTTCTTTCATACCAGCCTTTCTTACAACACTACTATACCGGAGATGCTGACCTGCCCATATCTCTAGGAACTGTATGCTGCAAGTACATTCCTCACTAAACATTCTTACCCAGACTACTCTAAGTTATGCATTTTATTATTACGTTCTTCAAGCTGACTCCACAAGCACCTTAAGTACCACCAGTTGTTATTTTCTTCATTTTTTCACTTCAACCACTGGATACAATGGCTGATTTAACACCAACCACCAGTATGGCATAATGAACAGTCAAAGGCATGCCCAGTTCTGATACATTTTCTTTACAACATGTTCAATGAGACAGCAGGATACATTTTTTACAGTCTTTCTTTTAGAAGTCAACATGAAAGTGGTAAGAGAATTTCACATTAATCATTATGTTGTCCCTTTACGATAACTAAACCAGAATCATAACCACAAATCAAGCCATTTTCTCTAGTTAATGTTGTTTTTGTTGATTGTTTGCGTGCAACATTCTCATAGTTTACTTTACTTGAGTCAAAGTTTTTCACACTTCTCTGACCGCATCACCATATTTTAAAGTGAAATTGTGATGAAGTGCACCACATTTCATGGAATCATGCCATGTATGCCACAAACAAACACCAATGTACTAATAAGGAAAACAATAAAATATAAAACACAAAAATTAATAACACATTGAAACAAAACAACAGATACATATACCAATCAACCATCATTCCTGATACTATTGTGCTAGTTGTTAGGTCAGTAAATGGATGTCACCATTTCTAGCCAAGACTGGTTGGCCAGTATGGGTAGGAGAGCATAATTTGACTGCAGAACCTGAGGAGTGTTGCACTTGGCTTTTAGAGTTTAACTTCTAAGCATGCTCACTGCATAATACTGAAAATGCATCAATATGTCCCATCATGATAAATCACAATGATTTAGGACAGCATTCTTTGGAGAAGCATCTGGAATAGATCTTGATATGTTTAGAGACAAAGGGCAACCCATTCAACAAGTAGTGATTTTCATGTCCAGTTTGAAATAACCTTTAACATATGAGAGAGAAATGAAAAGTAGTCATTAAACATGCTAAACGGATTAGAAACAGAATCTGTGAATTTCTTTTTGTTATCCATACCAGCACCTTCTTAAATGAAAAAATATTTCAGCTAAGCTCTGTAAATTATTCTCAAAATTATGACAAGTTATTTTGCATTGTAATTTGCCTGCAATTATTTTTAATTAGCAAGCAATGTTTATTGTATTATGATTTATTTAATTTCTTCATTCGTTTTTGAATAGTTAATATTTCCCACTTCCCTAAATATCTTCTAAACACAAGGAAAGTTAATAAAATTCCTGCTGCCCCAACTTCTGGCCACCCAAGGCAGTAAACAACCAGACAACACAAAAATACTTTAGAATTTTCATTATGAAAACAAAAAAGACAGTTGCAACTGAATTATGAAGCACTCCATGAGAAAGCCACAGCAGCTTGTAACATCACCATTAAAGTGCTCAGCAGTAGGGATTTCTTGGTTCAGCGTTCAGTTGAATTAAATAGAAACAGGGACAACTGAGAAGAAACACAAAAATATGAGATGGAGAGGACAGAACGCAGGTTGCTTTCAGATCATTTATCAATGTAGTTAATTGCTGGGCTTCCATCTACATGAGTGATGTTGCTTAAATCATTAAACAAAGAGATCAGCTGCTCAGCTTTGGGCTGAATAAAGTCTAAGTTGTGGTCAATTTTAAGTCTTTAATTGCAGCAGCAAGCAGAAGCATGGAGTCCATTTAAAAATATATCTCATGTTATAGTTCAGGTACAATATAATGGACACATTCCTTCACACATGACAGTCATTTGCAGTTTTGTATTCAAAGGATCCACATCCAATTTTACATAATCCCACTATCTTATTAATCACAGTGGCACACAGTTATGGGTTCTCTCTTGGTGATGTGCATAAGGCAACATTTCTTCTGGTCTAAATGTGTTAATATGTGTCAGCAGTGCTCATTTTTAGATTGACAACAGAAACATAACTATAACAAAAAATTATCAAATGTTTTTATCTTGCAATACTAGAAATAACCACAAAGAGAGAGCATTGCAGTTATTATGTCATTTGTTGGAATATGGTGTGCGTTGCAGTGAAGTGATCTGCTTAGGCAGCTCTGAGGGGCAAACCATAAAAGGGCTCCACTTGATTTTGCTTCTAATAGTGAATGACATTATAAAAGTACATTTTTATTACTTTTTATTTAAAGTGGATACCTGTGTGGCATAAAGGGGGCCTTTCGTCCCCTTGAACCCTCAGACGACACGTCAGGCAACAGGTAAAAGTCCAAATAATTGAATTTATTGTTATAATAATCCACTCCACAATACTCCAATAAATCAATAATCACAATAACCAATAACAAATCCTCCACTCCTCCCAGCAGCTCTGTCACACTCCCTCCCAACTCCAGCTCAGTCTGCTGGGGTTTCCCACAGTCCTGTTTAAAGTCTCTGACCCGGAAGTATTCCGTCTCTGGGTCAAATGCCTTCTTCAGGTGTCCCGGAAGTACTTTGGGTTTCCGATCTCGTGACTCCTAAGTACCGGGTTAGCTTCACCATAATAGTCCCCGGGTTCTTGGTGAGCTCCCCGTGGCGGCACCCAATAGGGCTGAAGAACCGGACTCCATGCCCCATGCTGTCCTGCGAGAATCCTGGGAACCTTTACTGTCCAGGGGAGCTGCCGTCCATCGTCCCGGGGGATGTAGTGTCCTAAAAAGGCTCTCTCTCTTAGTTGAGGGATGTCCCGGCCAGACTGAACCGCCGGCTGTCCCTCTCACCTGACATGCAGGTTATTTGACACAGGTAATTTGAAATTTTGTTTATGCATGTTTTGATATTGTTTGCTGTTGTTCCATGTGGATGCCCATTGTATCAAGAATAAAAACATGAGATTAACAATTTTCTTCAGCCATCACTCCAAAACAACATGGAGCAAGTAACAGAAACAAATAGTTTTAATTGTTTTAGATGGAAGTTGAGCATGCCTCTTAATTAGACAGCAGACACCAGGTACTGCATTAACTCTTTAAACTCCCCATTTTACTTTAGACTAATTGGCGGTACTGAACAATAATGCAATATTTTACAAAAACTGCATAGAACCATTGATTCCCACATTAGTATAAGTAAATTACAATGATATGCCATTAAAGTCACATTTTGTATATCCCAATACCACGTTGCAATGTTTTTCTTTCTTCCCTCAAAGATGGCAGAATTACTGTACCACAGCAACACCTACCCCAAAATGGCTTTTTTGATCATCCTGATTCAACTGTGTACATTTTGAGGGACAGACTGAGGTCTACCAAATGAGAGGGGTGTTTTAACTTTCAAATGACACCACATTCCGCTTTCTATGTTTTCCACTTTCTTTATTTCACAATTCTTTTTATTTATTTATGTGTTTATTTGTTGTCAAGATTTTTTTAAATCTTTCAACTATTGGCACTGTAATTTGGATATACATTTATTATCTGCCCTTCAAAGTGATACATAGGCCAGTGGTCAATAGTGGATATGTATGCTATGGATACTTATTTGAAAAAATTAAAGCAAAGAGAAAGAATCTTGATATTAGTATTGCTTCAAAATAGTAAAACTAGACCTATTTCTTGCAGATATGTTGAAACAATTGTTCTTTGTGTTCTTCACATATTCACTGATACTTTTCTAATGTTTGGAGGCTTATTCTAACACCCGTGCAAATAAGAATAACTTTCAAAGTGTGTTTTTTGGTAAATGTATTACTCAATTTAGCAACTTATTCTGCTGCAGCATAGGTGTATGACTTAACTAATTCTGAGAGAGAAATGTCTGATCTTTATTTTGAGGGATAGACATGAATATTGAGTGAAGGGTGATCACGTTATAGCCAGTTAAATCAAAGTAGCTTAAAGGGTTATGTCATCTTTTTAGTACCTGGAGCACTATATAAAGATTTTTCATTCTTTTAGCAGATTCCCATTACATTTTTGTCTGTCTTCTTGTACTCTTTTGAATTAGTAAGGTTTGTGGTCTATTAAGCATTTCATTTGATTTTTGTTTAGTTCTTTGTTTTTTGCTTTCTTTTTGACCTTGCTTTTGGAATGCGATTTTTTTGTAATTTGCTCCCTGGATTATTTATGCATAATTTAGTATTTGTTTTGCATTTTGAATTTAGTTTTTGGGCAGCACGGTGGCGCAGTGGGTAGCGCTGCTGCCTCGCAGTTAGGAGACCTGGGTTCGCTTCCCAGGTCCTCCCTGCGTGGAGTTTGCATGTTCTCCCCGTGTCTGCGTGGGTTTCCTCCGGGCGCTCCGGTTTCCTCCCACAGTCCAAAGACATGCAGGTTAGGCAGATTGGAGATTCTACATTGGCCCTAGTGTGTGCTTGGTGTGTGGGTGTGTTTGTGTGTGTCCTGTGGTGGGTTGGCACCCTGCCCGGGATTGGTTCCTGCCTTGTGCCCTGTGTTGGCTGGGATTGGCTCCAGCAGACCCCCGTGACCCTGTGTTCGGATTCAGCGGGTTGGAAAATGGATGGATGGATGGATTTAGTTTTTATAATTTTTTGAATTTATTGTATTTTAGGTGTTTTGTATTTAAATTTGGAATGACAATTTTTTCACATTTTTTTTTAAATATCTTCAATAATTAACATTCTTTTGTGTGGCCTGGTTTCGATGCTTTTTCCTCCCCTCTCTGGTAATATTCAAGGTATTTACATATTATAACCTTGGTCACAGGTCAGGCAGACGCTTGTATGGGAGTTAACAGTTTAATGGCTGCTGGTATTACATCAAATACTAGGGCTCAAGGACCTAGGATGTTTTTTAACATTTTCAGTTACCATACCAAAGACGGAATGTCAGCCTTCTGTACACACTTCTATTCTACTCAAATCTTGTTCACACTATCAACATATTCTGTTTTAAAATTGGATGCACTGTAAGGAAGCAATAGGTACTTTCAGACTGCTTATGACTTCCAAGCATCACTTCATTATCTGTGTTTCAGAGATCTGTCTAAATACCTGGAGATAGAATGCACACAAGACAGGCGACAACCTCCCATCCCCATCTTCTATTATCTCTACAGAAGTAGATGGTATCCAACTTGTGGGAGTGCAACTTCTCAAAATATCTACAGCATCACTACTAACAATATACTGTATCGTGTTCCCCATGCATGTTAAATCATACAGAAAAATACAAAAAACACAATACAAATACTTTTAATGTGTTCAGTGTGTCCAACTTTGTTTTTGATACCCAAATCTAGATACCCCTGTGAAAAAAGTTTAATATATAACTTTATATATTCTTCTCACAACTCCATATTTATTCTATATCACTTGATGTAACTTTACTCATCATCCTAGGAGTCAATTCCCAGTCAAGTCCCAGCAACACTTTGAGTACCCTGGATTATCATTTTTTTGCCCATGGGAATCACCAGGCTAGAGCTATTCTAGTAGCCTGAGTTGACCTGAGGTCTTGTTGCCTTTCCCAGTCCACACAGGTTTCTCTCCCTTCCTCCCTCTTTGACGTCCACCAAGATTTCACTCCTGTGGACAGTCTAACTGTCTTAGCGGCCCATGTTGTTCTCACACTGACATGCTGAGTTGTTCTTTTTCTGCCATTTCTAGTGTCTCTGTCTCTGTCTGTGTGGCTAATGTCCACCTAGAGCCATCTAGGTGCTGCCTTTGCCCCAAAAACACCTTTGGACTCTGGCATCTGATCACAGTAGAATATGATGCTGCCCACTCCAAGCCAAATAACAACTTCAAGTTTAAGCATTTTCAAAACACTTTACTAAAACTTTCTGCTATTTAAACAGATGTTCAAGAGAGGGGATAGACTGGCACGTGTGTTTGTTGATACAAGTGTTTTAAAGACTAAATTGGTCACAGAAAAGCAATAACTCACTTCATTGTTTTAACATATGAACGCAAGTGAAATATGTTTCTTTTCTGTTTTTTTTTTTTAAACACCTGCTTTTGAAATGAGCTTGTGTAATAGTTTTTAGTAATATCTAAGTTGTTTATCTCAGACATCCTTGAGTGCAACAATTAACATACAGATGTTTAGGTAGTGTGTTAGTATGAGTCATAGAAATATTTGACACATTAATATCTTCAGCTTTGTATAGTTTTATCCTTATATTTTAGTATATTTGGGGTATATTCTATGAGTGTTCATTACTTTTAAAAGGTACAGTGCACCCCAACTCAACTAAACCACGTGAGCACCCTGATTTAAGGATGTGCGGTATTTTCTGAAGTAATCAAAAATTAAGTTTCTTCAGTTAGGGTCAATCTAGCTGTTGCATAAAATGTGGCACCATTTCACTTTTTCAATGCCCAGTGTAACCTTTTTTGCACTGTTTATTTCCAAATCTGACATTTATTTTGTGAAAGGAATTATTGGGAACATCTGTCCATCCATTTTCCACCCCACTTAAACCAAATGTAGGGTATCGGCCCATCATGGGGCACACATATGCACAAGCCCCCAATCACTCAAACTGAGCTGATTTAGAGTCACCGATTAAGCTAATCCAAATGTTTTTAGAATCTGTTGAAAAAAAAGTATCCGTCAAAAATAGTGGCTGTCCAAGAGTCGGACCAAGTC